>NC_134804.1:3044836-3047336 GCF_046742065.1 Oratosquilla oratoria | reverse complement strand
ATAAATCATTTAATATATCTTGCCAACTTTCTGTTCTTTCTGAAATGAGAACATAATTATATTGACCATAAAATCACGAACGCGCATGCGCATACACACAGCTCCCTAGAATTAAAAAAAAAAAAAAAAATCTTAACAGTACAAAAATAACAGGACACCTAGGTTGTGTTGAATGAGAAGGGGGAATACTTGTGGATGTCCGAGACGGTTCAAAACAGTGGAAATAGTGAGTATCGAGGAAAAATGGAGTGGAATGAAAACAGACCAGAAAATAGCGATGAAGTAGAGCATAACGTAAATATGAGCGCAGAGACCTCTAGTGGAGCGAGAGCGAAACGTATTGTAAATATGAAATTGGAAACCCCGAAGAGACTTTTAAAGTGTGTTGAAGACGAAACTTTTTTTTTCTGGATTTAATAGATTTGAGAAAAGAAACATGAGTAGAATTATAGATATAGAAAAGGAGATGAGATTTAGGACGGGTTCATGGAATCAAGAGTTTTATGGATCTAAAGAAAGAGATTATGGATATAAAGAAAGAGTATCTCGAAATAAACAAGGAAGTGAGTGATTTAAAGATAAAATGCTGAAATAAATAATGACGTAAGTTAATTAAAGAAGAATTGATTGTGGTAAAATGTGAAAATGAGAGGATGAAAAACAAAGATATCACTAATAGTGCGACCTTTAAAAAAAAAAAGGTGAATGAACAAATAAAAGCAATGACCAAGAAAATTGGAGGAAATATAAGAGAGGAAGATTTACAGAAAATCAGGAAAGAATGGGAGAAAAATCAAGAAAGCGAAAAGATAGCTTTCAAAGAAATTGTTCAACAACAAATCCAGGAAAATACTAAAGACACAGGTTTTCGGGTAATCAAGGAGAAGGAAAACTGGGTTAGAGATAAAGTGGATAAAAAGAAGTGTATTGTAGTATATAGTCTAAGGGAAAATCATAACCTAGTTAGGTATTTGAGAGAAAAAGAAGAGAAAGAAATAGCAAGAAAAATTCTGAAAGCAGTACAAGACGAAGAGCAAGAAATAGAAAAGGAAATAGAAGTGCATAGAATAGGACAATACACAAAAGAAAAAATTGACCTCTAAAGATCAAATTAAGGTCACAAATGGTGGCGGAAGAGGTCTTAACAAAATCAGGAAATTTAGCAAGTAGTAAACACTATAAAAATATACGGATAAAAAGATAAATGGATGATGAGGAAAGCGAAAGAAAGAAAACACTAAAAAGTGAAGCTAAAAAAAAAAAAAAAAAATACAGAGACCGACAAAAAGAAGTTCTATTGGAGAGTGTTAGACATGAGGCCGAGAAAATGGTATATTCAATAAAGAGAAGCAAATGGAACAGAGAATGAGATGGAGATGGAAAAAATTAATAGTGATTGATCTCAGGATTAAGTCAGAACAAAACCAAATATAATGGGAATTCTGGAGGCAAAATTAAGGGGTCCATTACCACCAAATAGTGTTGGAAATGTATTATATAATTACTGAATTAAAACAGAGAAGAGAAACAGGGTGGAGGAACCATGTTTCTGGCTAAGAAAACTTAAATGTGACGAAGGTTACAGATGGGGAAAACAGTGTGGACATGAAAAGTAGAAAGTTTGTTGTGATTTATGTGCCCCCAAAAACGGGTTCTTGGAAAGAGAGCGATTGTTCTAAAATGTTAGAAGATACAAGGCTTTCATTCAATGAGATGCTGAAGGATAGAGGTAACGTGGTACTAATGGCAGATTTTAACTGCAAAGAAATCTGTTGGGAAGAGATGACAGTGAAAGGTGGAGAGGATCTATGGAGAAATGTATTACTTGACATGATTATAGAACATACAATAACACAAAGGGTAAAAGAAAATACCAGATATAGAAATGATGAAGAACCGTCGAGACTAAATTTAATAATCACATCAGAACCTTAAATTGTGCATACAATTGAATACAAGACACCAATTGACCACATATTACATAAAACTGAACTAACTAAAGGAGGAAATATATATATATATATATATATATATATATATATATATATGTATGTATATATATATAATATATAGAGAGCGAGAGAGAGAAATGAGAAATACAGAGAGAAAGACTGATGTACTACAAAACGGACTTTGGGAAACTTAGATTTTTTTTTTCTTTGAGCGAGTAGGGAAAATTTCTACAATGAAGAGACACAAGTGGAAGAAAATTTGATGATTTTGATGGAAATCTATAAAGAATGAGTAGATAAACATGTACCATGACAAAAACAGGAAAAGGTGTATAAAAGCGATAAAGCTTGGAAAAGATGAAAAAAAAAAAAAATGGAAAGTGGCAAATATATATAGATCAAAGGAATGAATATGGAAAAGTACGCAGGGAGGAAAAAGAAACTATGAAAAAGACATAATACAAATGTAGGGACCAATCAAAACTATCCTGTAGATATGTGAAGTGTAAAATAACAACAAACAGGAAATAGTGAAATTACGCCAAAGG
>NC_134804.1:3034836-3039836 GCF_046742065.1 Oratosquilla oratoria | reverse complement strand
TGCTTTAATGGACTATGAAGTGGTATCCAGGAGAAGAGTAGGAACAGTTTTAGATGTCCATGTTCTTAGGGGAGAGAGTGGGGGAATATCAGATAATTTTTTGGTGGAGGGTAAGTTGAGGGTGGAGGATAGATGGGGAAAGAAGAAAAAGACAGAAGGTAAGTAGGTATTTAGAATCAACTGTTTAGATGAGAAGGAAAAGGAGCAGAAGTATAAGGAGAAGCTGAGAAAAGTGTGGAAGGTGGTGAAGGATAGGGTAGAGGTTGGAGTGGAGGAGGAATGGGGATGTTTCAAGGAGGGTTTGGCAAGGTGTTAGTGTGTGGAACAAGGAGGATGGAAGGGTATAAATGGAAGGGTAGTGAATGGTGGAGTGATGAAGTAAAGAAGGTAGTAGAAGAGAAGAAGCGAAGATTCACAGACTGGTTGCAAAGTAGGACGAGAGAATCATATGGGAGATACAAAGAAAAAAAAAGTGAAGCAAAATATAAGATAAAGGAGTGAAAAGGAGGACAGATGTAAAATGGGGAGAGTATGGCAGAATTTTTTGAAAGTAGTAAAATGTTTTGGAAGGAAGCTAAGAAAGGAAGGGAAGGCGAATCAAATAGAGAAGAAAAAGCAAAAGGTGCAGATGGAGAGATGATAACTGAAGAGGAGACGGTAAGGGGAAGATGAGCAGAATATTTCAGGGAGCTGCTAAATGTGAAGAAGGATAGGGGGGATTGGTGGTAGCAGCGGGAGACACTAAGAAAATGACAATGATGGGAGAGAAAAATGGAGAAGTAAGAAAAGATGAGGTGCAAGTAGTTAGAGGGGTGTCATGCGGAATGTCTGAAGAATGGAGGGTCAGTGATAGTGGACTGGCTGGTGAGGTTGTTTAGTGTGTGTCTTAGGGAGGGTAGAGTGCCGAAGAACTGGAGGAGTACCTGTATAGTTCCTCTTAACAAGGAAAAGGTGACAAATATGAGTGTAGTAGTTTCAGAGGGATCAGTTTGTTCAGTGTAGTTGGGAAGGTTTATGGCAGGGTTTTTATTGAGAGTATTAGAAGAGGAACAGAGAGAGTAATTGGTGAGTAATAGTGTGGGTTTAGGACAGGTAGGGGTTGCGTGGATCAGATTTTTGTGGTAACACGGATATGTGAAAAAGATTTGGCTTTTTTTTTTAACCTTTATGGCTTTGGAAAAGGCTTGTGACAAGGGAGAGAGAAAGGCATTGTGGGAGGCTTTGCAGATATATGGGATAGGAAGAAAGATGCTAAGAGCAGTCAAGAGTTTTTAAGAGGGTAGTAGAACCTGTATTAAAATAGAAAATGGAGAGTGCGAGTGGTTTGAAGTAAAGGTGGGACTTCATCAGGGCTGTTATGTCGTCATGACTTTTCAGTGTGTACTTAGATAGGATAGTGCGGGAGGTAAATGCAAGGGTAGCAGGCAGAGGATTGAAGATGATTAAAAAAATGAGAAAAGTGGGAGGTGAGCCAGTTGTTGTTTGCTGATAACACTGCACTTGTGGCAGGGTTAGAGGGGGAATAATGGAATTAATGACAGAGATTGGGGAGGTATGCGATAGGAAAAAGTTGCAGGTAAATGTAGGTAAAAGGAAAGTGATGAGATGTACAAGGGAAGAGGATGGCAGAAATGTGTAAATAGTCTCAAAGGAGAGAGACTGGAGAAAGTGGGTAGCTTTGGGTACTTTAGATGGCATATGGCAGGTAAGGAAGGAGTGGAGGTGGAGGTAAATCGCGGATTGAGAGAAACAAGCAGATGCCTTGGAGGAATAAAATGTGTAATGAGAAATAGGCATTTGAGAATGGATGCAAAGAGGAGATTATATGAAGGGGTGATTGTGCTGCTGGTACTGTATAGGGCAGAGGCCTGGAATTTTAAGAGAGGCAGAGAGGAAAAGTTTAAATGTGTTTGAGATGAAATGTCTGAGAAGTATGGTAGGGGTTACAAGATTGGATAAAGTGAGAAGCCAGAAGGTGAGGAGGAGAACAAGGGTGGAAAAAGAGATGGGAGATAGGGTTAATGAAAGAATTTTGGGATGATTAAGACACATGGAAAGAATGAGTGAAGAAAGATTAACAAAAGAGGTGTGGAAGTCAGAGGTGGAGGTAGTGAACATGAGGGGACGATGGAGGATGAGATGGATGGATGGGGGTGAAAGGGGCGTTGTGCAAGAGGGGATGTCTGTGTAGTAAGGAAGGGAAAAGGCAGGAGATAGGGGTGAGTGGAGAATGGCTGTGTATAGATGATATTGCGATGCAAGAAAGGGAGGGGCGGGGGAGGAGGGAGTTTTAGGGAGTGGTTATGTGTGAGTGATATTTTGAAGTAGCACAAAGGGATTTCTTCCAGTCTTCTCTTTTTCTGCATGAGGGGAAGGGGAAGGGGTGTCCACGATTAAGCGAAGCAGCCTTGCTGTGGATGTGCTGTGTCTTACTGCATTGTTTCTGACCTAGGGCAATGAGCGGGATACAGGGATGACCTGTCATCTATTAAGAGCTAAGATGAGAGTGAGGAAAGGGTGGTGGATGGGAGTGGAATGGGTGGGAATGAAATGGGTGGGAGTTAGTACATGTACTTTGGCTACCTCCCTGGTATAGGGAAAAAGCCCTTGGTGTGTGTGTGTGTGTGTGTGTGTGTGTGTGTGTGTGTGTGTGTGTGTGCGTGCGTGCGTGCGTGTGTGTGTGTGTGTGTGTGTGTGTGTGTGTGTGTGTGTGTGTGTGTGTAATTATGTATATATATATATATATACATATATATATATATATATATATATATATATATATATATACTGTATATATGCACACAGAATAGAGGGCTCACCTGCTCAGCCAGGTACTCGTTAGACTTCTTGTCTGCTGTTTGGGAGACTCCTAGCATATGACCTTCAGGCAGGTCCATCTTGCCACAGAATAATGGGCAAGGAAAACATAATTCTAATAAACACTAAAGAAGAATATAAACCTACCAGTTAATGTGGTAAAAGATGTAATGTTCTATCAAAAATTACCTTAATCAGGCGGAGATCCCGCTCCTCCATTCAGCTGGCAAACGACCAGCAGTGTCCTTGTGGGAAGAAGTGGGGACCCTGGAGCATGAGTATGTACGATTGTGTATGTGTATGTGTGCTCACTCACGCGCGTCAGATATGCGTCCTAATAGGTAGTTGTTCTATGCTCTCCGTCGTGACCATCGTATCATAAACTTTGCGTTCCTCAATGTGGGTCAGTCATACATATACTTAAATGTGGTCCGTTATAATGTACGTTTTGACTGTTGATATATATTGAAATGCAACCAACACATAATGTTTGACATGATTCACCACGGGTTCGTGATAGAATCAAGAGGTGCGAGTATATAGCTCATCACCAGTAACTTATATTCAACGGGTAAAAGGATCTACCATGACCTGCCCCTTCCTCCATGTGCACTGAAGTGACGCTTTTCTTTAACAGTGAAAAAAATGCAGGGATTAGTTAAATACTGAACACCACAGACAATCACCATTCCTTACACAACTGGCAACTGCTTTACATACCTGCGATTATCGCTTTTCCCCGATTCACCCAAACATCACTCCACATCATCTTATTCAGAAAAGCACGTCGTTTATATTAACAAAAGGTGTGCATGCCACGCATTCTCTTGGCGTAGAACGTGAAGGCTGGGGACGTGGACCCTCTAGCGATGTAGTTTCGGTCATTATCACATTCCGATGGGAAGACTCTCTTATCGACCTCACTCCTGCTGACAGAATGATTGTCTTGCATGTGTTTAGTTCTGTGTCCCGCATGATGCGCAAAATGTCCCAGATTTTTGACTCTATCAAACCATTTATTCTTAGTCACAGCCAAGGGCACAGTGTGCTGGCCTTGAGAAGGAATGTGTAACCAGGCTAGAACCACCCCGCTTCTGCCTCTGCCACATCGCCTCTACTTTAGCTTTAATTAAGTCGTCCATTAATGACACAAATAGTAAGTAAGAGAAGGAGGAGGGGTGAAGCTGTAATGGACACTAATTGCTCCAGTAATAAAAAATGTGTCCATGAAGTAATGAGTTACCTTGTACAGTACATAACAACCATTGCGTAGTTGCTCCAGTTTATCTTTTTTCTATTTTTTTTCCAAAACAAAAGGCCACATATTTCGTGTCACTTTATAGTAAGCCTCAGAAAAAATAGAAATATAACAAATAGTGTAAGTCTCATTTTTCTACATGCAATACAACGCAGAAATAGCGTTTATGACATGTACCCTGGCAGTTGCTGAGCAGTGATAGAAATCCACGCTTAACACCGTAAGTCGCTGTGGTGGAAGGAGTCGAGTTTTATCATAGCGCGAGAGCTACGTGTTATCCGCCTTCGTTCTTTATACGCAGCAGCCAATCAATCTGGTGATCAACCCGTCGAAAGAAAGGTTCCCAAACTTTTCTAGGGTGGCACCCCCTTGGCTTTTAGGTGGATTTCAACCACACACACACACACACACACACACACACACACACACACACACACACACACACACACACACACACACACACACACACACACACACACACACACACACACACACACACACACACACACACACACACACACACACACACACACACACACACACACACACACACACACACACACATATGTGAACACACTTTTTATTTGTTTATTTATTTTTTAATCCGACTTTTGACGTCTTAATGAAGTTATGTATTTCTTTATCATTATTTTATGTAAATTTTATCCTCTACAAACGGCATATGTGTTCCTATACCTTAATGTTTATGGAATATTTTGTCATTTAGATTGTTTAGAAATCAAAACCTTATTTACTGTTCATACTGCCGTTCTGTCACCCTCCTACCGCCCCCTTTTGCCCCCCCCCCCCGCCTTCAGATCTTTCCAGCACCCCCAGAAAGGTAATACCCACTTTGGTAACCAGTGTTGTACAGTAGACACGAGAAATCGCCTGCTAAACTACATGAAAATATATTGGAAGAGTC
>NC_134804.1:3024836-3027336 GCF_046742065.1 Oratosquilla oratoria | reverse complement strand
TATACAGTATGGGGATAAAAGAAGTGAAGTGAGATCCCCACCCACGAGAGAAATGATTGTAGCAAGAAAAGAAATAATGGACCAAATAATAAAACTTGATGTCACGAAATCGCACGGCCCGGATGGAATTGCGAACTGGATACTAAAAGAATGTATAGATGAACTAATAGACAAAGTATATAAGGTAATAAGCTGCTCACTTAAAGAAGGAAAAATATCGGGAGACTGGAAAATGCAAATATCGTACCAATATATAGAGGGGGAAACTAGGAAAACCTAACCAATTACAGACCGGTCTCCCTTACATGTACAGTAGCCAAAATTTAAAGAAAAAAAAAATTGAAAATAGATGGACAAAACATCTGGAAGAAAAAATATACTAAACCCGAGACAATTCTGATTTAGACAGGAAAGGTCATGTGCCACAAATTTGATCTGTTTCTATTCAAGACTGATAGATATAACACAAGAAAGGAATGGATGGGCTGATTGTGCTTTTTTAGATTTACAAAAATCTTTAGATAAAGTACCACACAAAAATTATTAAGAAAACTGGAAACCATAGGAGGGGTACAAGGAAAATTATTAAAATGGATGGAGTATTGCTTGCATGAAAGAAAAATGAGTTGTGCTCAGAGATAAGAGTTCTACTTGGGAAGATGTGATTAGTGGTGTCCTTCAGGGATCAGTATTGGCTCCAATAATGTTTGGTATCTATATAAATGACATGGATGAGGGTGTGTAATGTTAGATGAAAATCTTTGCAGACGACGCAAAACTGATGAGGAAAGTACAGAAAAGAACTGCAAGTCGCTACATAAAGACCGAAACAGGACAGGATCTATGGGGAAATTTATTAATTACTTGACATAACTATAGAACATACAATGACAAGATGGGTAAAAGAAAATATTAGATTAAAAATAATGAAGAACCGTCGAGACTAGATTTATTATTTACGTCAGAACTTGAAATTGTGGATAAAATTGAATACAAGACACCAATTGGAAAAAGTGACTACATATTGCTTCAGTTAGAACTAAAGGAGGAAATATGTATATATAGAGAGAAATGAGAAATACAGAAAAGGAAGACTGATATATAGTAAAATGGTCTTTGAGAAACTTAGTTTTTTTTTTTTTTTTTCTTAAAGCGAGTCGTGAAAAATTCTACAATGAAGAAACATAAGTGGAAGAAAATTGGATGCTTTTGATGGGAATCTATAGAGAAGGGGTGGATAAATATGTCCCAAAACAAAAACAGGAAAAGGTGTATATCACTCGTAAGTGCTGCTTTAACAGACGGTGCAGCGAAGCGAGAGATACAAGAGATAAAACTTGGAAAAGATAGAAAAAAAAAACAGAAAACCTAGAAAAGTAGCAAATATATATCAATCAAAGGAATAAATATGTAAAAATACGCAGGGAGGAAAAAAGAAACTATGAAAAAGACATTATAGAAAAAATGCAAGGGTCAGCCGAAACTATTCTATAGATATGTGAACGGTAAAATAAAATGACAAATAGAAAATAGTAAAACTACGCCATGGGAATATGGAATACACAGATGATACAGAAATGACTGAAGTCATGAGCAAACACTTCAAGTCAAAACTAGAATTGGCAACTTTGAAACAAAGGAGAGAAAGAGGTGACTTCTTGACTATCTACAGAATCATGAAAGGTATGGAAGTCCTTGATAGAGAAGACTTGCTAAATTAGGACAAGAGAAATGTAAGGGGACATGGAAAGAAGCTTTCCCCACAGAGTGGTGGATGTGTGGAACAAACTGGACGAAACAATAGTGTGTGCAAAAACCATACACGCGCGCGCGCGCACGCACGCACGCACGCACGCACCCCCCCCCCCACACACCCACCCACCCACCCACCCTACCTACCTTTCTGGTGTAATGAATAGCGAATTGACCTCTCATGCGGGATACCCAAGTTCCCTATCCACGGACTGAAAGTTTTACTAACACGACAAACCCTTACTATAACCCTTGAGTAAAGGGTGAGTGTATATGTGTGAGTGTGTATATACAAAGGATTACAAAGGATTACAAAGGCGAAGCATGCCGACAGGAGAGCTTTTGATCCATATCTAGGTCGGATGCGAAAAAAAAAATCATATTGATAATAAAACAATAAATAAAAACTATAATAATGTAAATAACAAATAAAATACATAAATAAATGCATAGGTATAGTTAAATAATAAACAAACAGGTAAATAGTAAATAATAATAAATTGACATATAACTAATAATAAATGAAAATCAGACAGACAAATGATAACAAAACAAAAACAAATAATATAAGATAAATTATAATCATTGCAGCATCTTACTTAGGTATTTATCTAAATGATTCTTAAAGCTTCGAACTGAACTACATTGCACTACCTGTGCAGGAAGTTTATTCCATTCATTAACTACACGGTTGGCAAAGTTGTTTGTACCTACTTCCAAATTGAATCTATTTCCGGACAGTTTGAGA
>NC_134804.1:3012500-3014336 GCF_046742065.1 Oratosquilla oratoria | reverse complement strand
CCCAGGGTGGTGGGCAAGGTGCAGAGGGATGGCCCGTTCATCCATGGAGGTGGCTCAGCTGATGAGGGAGGGTGTGGGAGGGGTGTGGAGGTTGTATATAGGGATTGAAAAGGCTGTGCGCGATGGGAGTGTTTTTATGCCTTTCCCTTTTTGGCTACCTCCCTTGAAAGGGGGAAAAAGCCTTGGTATATGTATGTATGTATGTATGTATGTATGTAAAAGAAAATACCAGATATAGAAATAATGAAGAACCGTCGAGACTAAATTTAATAATCACATCAGAACCTTAAATTGTGCATACAATTGAATACAAGACACCAATTGACCACATATTACATAAAACTGAACTAACTAAAGGAGGAAATATATATATATATATATATATATATATATATATATATATATATATAGGGAGAGAGAGAGAGAGAGAGAAATGAGAAATACAGAGAGAAAGAGTGATGTATAACAAAACGGACTTTGGGAAACTTAAATTTTTTTTTTCTTTGAGCGAGTAGGGAAAATTTCTACAATGAAGAGACACAAGTGGAAGAAAATTTGATGATTTTTATGGAAATCTATAAAGAATGAGTAGATAAACATGTACCATGACAAAAACAGGAAAAGGTGTATAAAAGCGATAAAGCTTGGAAAAGATGAAAAAAAATGGAAAGTGGCAAATATATATAGATCAAAGGAATGAATATGGAAAAGTACGCAGGGAGGAAAAAGAAACTATGAAAAAGACATAATACAAATGTAGGGACCAATCAAAACTATCCTATAGATATGTGAAGTGTAAAATAACAACAAACAGGAAATAGGGAAATTACGCCAAAGGAACATAGAATACACATAAGATATAGAAATGGCTGAAGTCATGAGCTTACACTTTAAGTCGGTTTTCACTAGAGGAAATATACAGCATTAGAATGAAGGAAGTGAAGTGAGATCCCCATCCCACCCCCATGAGGGAAATAATAGTAACACAAAAAGAAATAATGAATCTTGATGTCAGAAAATCGCACGGCCCGGATGGAACTGCAAAGTGGATACTAAAAAAAAAAAAAAAAAAAAAAAAAAAAAAAAATTAAAGATGAACTAATAGACAAAATATATAATGTAATAAGCTGCTCACTCAAAGAAAGAAAAATACCAGAAGACTGGAAAAATGCCAATATCGTACCAATATATAAAGGGGGAAACAAGGAAGACCCAACCAATTACAGACCGGTCTCCCTTACAGGCACGGTAGCCAAAATTTGTGAAAAAGTTATTAAAATTTATGGACTAAACACCTGGAGAACAACATAATAAACCCGAGACAATTCGGATTGAGGCAGGGAAGGTAATGTGCCACAAATTTGACCTGTTTCTACTCAAGACTTATAGATATAATACAAGAAAGGGACGGATGGGCTCATTGTACTTTCCTAGACCTACTAGTAGTAGTAGTATCGTATGGCTTTCTTACACCTCCAACTTTGTATTTGCTAGGCAGTCTATGAATGTTTGATTTGCTTCATAGATAGTCTGGTAACCCCCTGGCACTGCTGTGATTGGGCAGTGCAGTACGAGATGGTCTGTATCTTGGGGCGAATTATGACAAGATGGGCACATTGGGGAGTCTTTGTAGCCCCAGCGATGCAGGTTAACGGCTGTTTTGCCTTGTTGTGATATCAGCCTGTTGGCTTGTGTCCATTCTCTTCTGATTAGGTTGGAAAATCCAACCTATACCTACTAAAAGCTTTTGATAAAGGACCACACAAAAATATTAAGAAAACCTGAAAACATAGGAGGGATACAAGGTAAACTACTGCCAAAGGCAGATATACCACC
>NC_134804.1:3002500-3007500 GCF_046742065.1 Oratosquilla oratoria | reverse complement strand
CCTGGTATTGAAACGAGAGTAAAGCAAAGGGAGTTTTTTTTTATATATTCAAGTGAGTGCATAGAGGGTTTTGGGAGAAATGTTAATGTAGTGGTATTGGGAGATCCCAATGCTAGAGTGGGAAATGAACCAATAGACGGGTTGGTTGAGAAGTGTGGAGTGCCAGGTAAAAATCGTAGTGGAGAGTTAATGATGGAGAGTGTTTAGAAAGAGAGTTGATGATAGCTAACACAATGTTTGGGAAACAATCTAAGCATAAGCATACATGGGAGAGGGTGGTGGATGGAAGGGTGGTTGATAAGGCTTTAATGGACTATGTAGTGGTATCCAAAGGAAGAGTAGAAAGAGTTTTAGATGTCCATGTTCTTAGGGGAGAGAGTGGGGGAATATCAGATAATTTTTTGGTGGAAGGTAAGTTGAGGGTGGAGGATAGATGGGGAAAGAAGAAAAGGACAGAAGGTAAGTAGGTATTTAGAATCAACTGTTTAGATGAGAAGGAAAAGGAGCAGAAGTATAAGGAGAAGCTGAGAGAAGTGTGGAAGGTGGTGAAGGATAGGATAGAGGTAGGAGTGGAGGAGGAATGGGGATGTTTCAAGGAGGGTTTGGCAAGGTGTTAGTGTGTGGAACAAGGAGGATGGAAGGGTATAAATGGAAGGGTAGTGAATGGTGGAGTGATGAAGTAAAGAAGGTAGTAGAAGAGAAGAAGCGAAGATTCACAGACTGGTTGCAAAGTAGGACGAGAGAATCATATGGGAGATACAAAGGAAAAAATGTGAAGCAAAATATAAGATATAGGAGTAAAAAGGAGGACAGATGTAAAATGGGGAGGAGTATGGCAGAATTTTTTGAAAGTAGTTAAATGTTTTGGAAGGAAGCTAAGAAAGGAAGGGAAGGCGAATCAAATAGAGAAGAAAAAGCAAAAGGTGCAGATGGAGAGATGATAACTGAAGAGGAGACGGTAAGGGGAAGATGAGCAGAATATTTCAGGGAGCTGCTAAATGTGAAGAAGGATAGGGGGGATTGGTGGTAGCAGCGGGAGACACTAAGAAAATGACAGTGATGGGAGAGAAAAATGGAGAAGTAAGAAAAGATGAGGTGCAAGTAGTTAGAGGGGTGTCATGCGGAATGTCTGAAGAATGGAGGGTCAGTGATAGTGGACTGGCTGGTGAGGTTGTTTAGTGTGTGTCTTAGGGAGGGTAGAGTGCCGAAGAACTGGAGGAGTACCTGAATAGTTCCTCTTAACAAGGAAAAGGTGACAAATATGAGTGTAGTAGTTTCAGAGGGGTCAGTTTGTTGAGTGTAGTTGGGAAGGTTTATGGCAGGGTTTTTATTGAGAGTATTAGAAGAGGAACAGAGAGAGTAATTGTTGAGTAACAGTGTGGGTTTAGGACAGGTAGGGGTTGCGTGGATCAGATTTTTGTGGTAACACGGATATGTGAAAAAGATTTGGCTTTTTTTTTTTCAACCTTTATGGCTTTGGAAAAGGCTTGTGACAGGGGAGAGAGAAAGGCATTGTGGGAGGCTTTGCAGATATATGGGATAGGAAGAAAGATGCTAAGAGCAGTCAAGAGTTTTTAAGAGGGTAGTAGAACCTGTATTAGAATAGAAAATGGAGAGTGCGAGTGGTTTGAAGTAAAGGTGGGACTTCATCAGGGCTGTTATGTCGTCATGACTTTTCAGTGTGTACTTAGATAGGATAGTGCGGGAGGTAAATGCAAGGGTAGCAGGCAGAAGATTGAAGATGATCAAAAAATTGAGAAAAGTGGGAGGTGAGCCAGTTGTTGTTTGCTGATAACACTGCACTTGTGGCAGGGTTAGAGGGGGAATAATGGAATTAATGACAGAGATTGGGGAGGTATGCGATAGGAAAAAGTTGCAGGTAAATGTAGGTAAAAGGAAAGTGATGAGATGTACAAGGGAAGAGGATGGCAGAAATGTGTAAATAGTCTCAAAGGAGAGAGACTGGAGAAAGTGGGTAGCTTTGGGTACTTTAGGTGGCATATGGCAGGTAAGGAAGGAGTGGAGGTGGAGGTAAATCGCGGATTGAGAGAAACAAGCAGATGCCTTGGAGGAATAAAATGTGTAATGAGAAATAGACATTTGAGAATGGATGCAAAGAGGAGATTATATGAAGGAGTGATTGTGCCGACAGTATTGTATGGGGCAGAGACTTGTGATTTAAGAGAGGCAGAGAGGAAAAGTTTAAATGTGCTTGAGATCAAATGTCTGAGAAGTATGGTAGGGGTTACAAAATTGGATGGAGTGAGAAGCCAGAAGGTGAGGAGGAGAACAAGGGTGGAAAAAGAGATGGGAGATAGGGTTAATGAAAGAATTTTGGGATGATTAAGACACATGGAAAGAATGAGTGAAGAAAGATTAACAAAAGAGGTGTGGAAGTCAGAGGTGGAGGTAGTGAACATGAGGGGACGATGGAGGATGAGATTGATGGATGGGGGTGAAAGGGGCGTTGTGCAAGAGGGGATGTCTGTGTAGTAAGGAAGGGAAAAGGCAGGAGATAGGGGTGAGTGGAGAATGGCTGTGTATAGATGATATTGCGATGCAAGAAAGGGAGGGGCGGGGGAGGAGGGAGTTTTAGGGAGTGGTTATGTGTGAGTGATATTTTGAAGTAGCACAAAGGGATTTCTTCCAGTCTTATCTTTTTCTGCATGAGGGGAAGGGGAAGGGGTGTCCACGATTAAGCGAAGCGGCCTTGCTGTGGATGTGCTGTGTCTTACTGCATTGTTTCTGACCTAGGGCAATGAGCGGGATATAGGGATGACCTGTCATCTATGAAGAGCTAAGATGAGAGTGAGGAAAGGGTGGTGGATGGGAGTGGAATGGGTGGGAATGAAATGGGTGGGAGTTAGTACATGTACTTTGGCTACCTCCCTGGTATAGGGGAAAAGCCCTTGGTGTGTGTGTGTGTGTGTGTGTGTGTGTGTGTGTGTACATATATATATATATATATATATATATAATTATGTATATATATATATATATATATATATATATATATATACTGTATATATGCACACAGAATAGAGGGCTCACCTGCTAAGCCAGGTACTCGTTAGACTTCTTGTCTGCTGTTTGGGAGACTCCTAGCATATGACCTTCAGGCAGGTCCATCTTGCCACAGAATAATGGGCAAGGAACACATAATTCTAATAAACACTAAAGAAGAATATATACTTACCAGTTAATGTGGTAAAAGATGTAATGTTCTATAAAAAATTACCTTAATCAGGAGGAGATCCCGCTCCTCCATTCGGCTGGCAAACCACCAGCAGTGTCCTTGTGGGAAGAAGTGGGGACCCTGGAGCATGAGTATGTACGATTGTGTATGTGTATGTGTGCTCACTCACGCGCGTCAGATATGCGTCCTAATAGGTAGTTGTTGTATGCTCTCCGTCGTGACCATCGTATCATAAACTTTGCGTTCCTCAATGTGGGTCAGTCATACATATACTTAAAGGTGGTCCGTTATAATGTACGTTTTGACTGTTGATATATATTGAAATGCAACCAACACATAATGTTTGACATGATTCACCACGGGTTCGTGATAGAATCAAGAGGTGCGAGTATATAGCTCATCACCAGTAACTTATATTCAACGGGTAAAAGGATCTACTATGACCTGCCCCTTCCTCCATGTGCACTGAAGTGACGCTTTTCTTTAACAGTGAAAAAAATGCAGGGATTAGTTAAATACTGAACACCACAGACAATCACCATTCCTTACACAACTGGCAACTGTTTTACATACCTGCGATTATCGCTTTTCCCCAATTCACCCAAACATCACTCCACATCATCTTATTCAGAAAAGCACGTCGTTTATATTAACAAAAGGTGTGCATGCCACGCATTCTCTTGGCGTAGAACGTGAAGGCTGGGGACGTGGACCCTCTAGCGATGTAGTTTCGGTCATTATCTCATTCCGATGGGAAGACTCTCTTATCGACCTCACTCCTGCTGACAGAATGATTGTCTTGCATGTGTTTAGTTCTGTGTCCCGCATGATGCGCAAAATGTCCCAGATTTTTGACTCTATCAAACCATTTATTCTTAGTCACAGCCAAGGGCACAGTGTGCTGGCCTTGAGAAGGAATGTGTAACCAGGCTAGAACCACCCCGCTTCTGCCTCTGCCACATCGCCTCTACTTTAGCTTTAATTAAGTCGTCCATTAATGACACAAATAGTAAGTAAGAGAAGGAGGAGGGGTGAAGCTGTAATGGACACTAATTGCTCCAGTAATAAAAAATGTGTCCATGAAGTAATGGGTTACCTTGTACAGTACATAACAACCATTGCGTAGTTGCTCCAGTTTATCTTTTTACTATGTTTTCCAAAAACAAAAGGCCACATATTTCGTGTCACTTTATAGTAAGCCTCAGAAAAAATAGAAATATAACAAATAGTGTAAGTCTCATTTTTCTACGCAGGGCTTTTACCTCTTGCTTTGCCTTCCTGGTCATGATAGAGAAAAACATGCAATACAACGCAGAAGTAGCGTTTATGACATGTACCCTGGCAGTTGCTGAGCAGTGATAGAAATCCACGCTTAACACCGTAAGTAGCTGTGGTGGAAGGAGTCGAGTTTTATCATAGCGCGAGAGCTACGTGTTATCCGCCTTCGTTCTTTATACGCAGCAACCAATCAATCTGGTGATCAACCCGTCGAAAGAAAGGTTCCCAAACTTTTCTAGAGTGGCACCCCCTTGGCTTTTAGGTGGATTTCAACCACACACACACACACACACACACACACACACACACACACACACACACACACACACACACACACACACACACACACACACACACACACACACACACGCACGCACGCACGCACGCACACACACACACACACACACACACACACACACACACACACACACACACACACACACACACATATATATGTGAACACACACTTTTTATTTGTTTATTTATTTTTTACTCCGACTTTTGACGTCTTAATGAAGTTATGTAT
>NC_134804.1:2992500-2995000 GCF_046742065.1 Oratosquilla oratoria | reverse complement strand
TGTACAGTAGCCAAAAAAAAAAAAAAAAAAAAACATTGGAAATAGATGGACAAAACATCTGGAAGAAAAAATATATTAAACCCGAGACAATTCTGATTTAGACAGGAAAGGTCATGTGCCACAAATTTGATCTGTTTCTATTCAAGACTAATAGATATAATACAAGAAAGGGATGGATGGGCTGATTGTGCTTTTTTAGATTTACAAAAAGCTCTTGATAAAGTAACACACACAAATTATTAAGAAAACCGGAAACCATAGGAGGGATTTAGGGAAAATTATTGAAATGGACGGAGGATTTCTTGCATGAAAGAAAAAATGAGTTGTGCTCAGAGGTAAGAGTTCTACTTGGGAAGATGTGATTAGTGGTGTCCTTCAGGGATCAGTATTGGCTCCAATAATGTTTGGTATTTATATAAATGACATGGATGAGGGTGTGTAATGTTAGATGAAAATCTTTGCAGACGACGCAAAACTGATGAGGAAAGTACAGAAAAGAACTGCAAGTCGCTACATAAAGACCGAAACAGGATAGGATCTATGGGGAAATTTATTAATTACTTGACATAACTATAGAACATACAATGACAAGATGGGTAAAAGAAAATATTAGATTAAAAATAATGAAGAACCGTCGAGACTAGATTTATTATTTACGTCAGAACTTGAAATTGTGGATAAAATTGAATACAAGACACCAATTGGAAAGAGTGACTACATATTGCTTCAGTTAGAACTAAAGGAGGAAATATGTATATAGAGAGAGAAATGAGAAATACAGAAAAGGAAGACTGACATATAGTAAAATGGTCTTTGAGAAACTTAGTTGTTGTTTTTTCTTAAAGCGAGCTGGGAAAAATTCTACAATGAAGAAACATAAGTGGAAGAAAATTGGAAGCTTTTGATGGGAATCTATAGAGAAGGGGTGGATAAATATGTCCCAAAACAAAAACAGGAAAAGGTGTATATCACTCGTAAGTGCTGCTTTAACAGACGGTGCATCGAAGCGAGAGATACAAGAGATAAAACTTGGGAAAGATAGAAAAAAAAACAGAAAACCTAGAAAAGTAGCAAATATATATCAATCAAAGGAATAAATGTGTAAAAATACGCAGGGAGGAAAAAAGAAACTATGAAAAAGACATTATAGAAAAAATGCAAGGGTCAGCCAAAACTATTCTATAGATATGTGAACGGTAAAATAAAATAACAAATAGAAAATAGTAAAACTACGCCATGGGAATATGGAATACACAGATGATACAGAAATGACTGAAGTCATGAGCAAACACTTCAAGTCAAAACTAGAATTGGCAACTTTGAAACAAAGGAGAGAAAGAGGGGTCTTCTTGACTATCTACAGAATCATGAAAGGTATGGAAGTCCTTGATAGAGAAGACTTGCTAAATTAGGACGAGAGAAATGTAAGGGGACATGGAAAGAAGCTCAAAAAGGACAGTTATAGAAGAGACTTGAAAAAGAACAGCTTTCCCCACAGAGTGGTGGATGTATGGAACAAACTAGACGAAACAATAGTGTGTGCAAAAACCATACACGAATTTAAGAGCAAATTAGACATGGCGAGATACAGAGACGGGACATCACGAGCGTAGCTCCCCTTCCCGTAAGATACAACTAGGTAAACACACACACACACACACACACACACACACACACACACACACACGCACGCACGCACACACACACACACACACACACACACACACACACACACACACACACACGCACGCACGCACGCACGCACGCACGCACGCACACACACACACACACACACACACACACACACACACACACACACACACACACACACACACACAATTTCCTTGCTCATGGGAAATAACGATTTCCTTGCTCATGAGAAATAACGACTCGTAGTGTTGTGATACTTTCGAAGACCTGAGTGGGGCCTGATTTCTGTACCGCTGAGTTAGCAGGACAAGACATTACATAATGTTGTGCAGTTTGTGAAGTTATCCTGTATGTACGGCTGCATGCGAGGCATCCTGGTCATGTGGGCATGTGTCATTAATCGTGATGGCTACATCAGCATGCATACATGCATGCTGATGTAGATCTGGGTGCGTGGCGGCCCGTTGTCGCCTACCATGACACCATTTCCTCCATCTTCAACAAAGTAACTGGTGAGACTGCAATTAGCCCTTCTTCTTCCCCTCGTGTGGGATATTAGCTGCACTTTTAAAGGATTTTAGGGATCCGTGAGATCCCAACGTATCAGAGGCATGCAACACTTCCATGAGTGGAAACTAACCCCCACTAAAAAAAAAAAAAAAAAAAAAAAAAAAATCATCACATTTACTATCCACTCTTTCTGCTGTTTCCCTTTTACCACCTCTGTGACTCAACTTCTTCGTCACGATATTGTCCAACATGATAGAAGTGCTGGTTATCGCCGACAGAATATTATAACATTTCTTCAGTCACTCCTCGAGTGTACAACAAGTCCACGTAGCCGGGTGGA
>NC_134804.1:2980000-2985000 GCF_046742065.1 Oratosquilla oratoria | reverse complement strand
TTCCAGGTGGGCGGGGACAAGAAGACAGACAAAGGGTGGGTGGATGGAAACCAATATGTGCTCGCGTTTCCTCCACTTGCAATAACAGTGATGCTGGAAGTTGTCAATTCCCTTCGATTCCATCTAGGGAAAATTCCCCCTTTGTACATGTATGGAACAAACTACACAAGGCAGCATTCTCACAACTGACACTGATTGAATAACGGGAGAAGATTCCAAGTTTATTATCGATTATTAAGTTTAGGTACCCCCAACGCTTGAAGGTCAATGTTATGCTCTTGGATTTGTCCGTAAAAACTGTCAGGTCCATGATTTTTTTCCCCCAAGACGTGCCTTCAAGGTCACTCTCACGAGGTCCCTGTAGAGGACATTGTGGCTGGAACGAGACCTTCGTCGGCAGCCCGCCAATGTGTGTGAGTCACGTTGGAAGGCGTTCCAGAAGTTCGTGATGTGGCTGAAACCATGTGAAGTTACCCATGCGCAACTCCTTCAATTGACACCACAGTAATTGTCCCACGAGAACTTATAAACGGCGGCTTCAGGACCTGTCAGTCTCTTTGTCCAGTGGGAACGCCGTGCCATTACAAAGGATTACAAAGGCAGAGCATGCCGACGGGAGACCTTTTGGTCCATATCTAGGTCGGATGCGAAAAAAATCATAATAATAATAAAATAATAAATAAAAACTATAATGATGTACATAACAAATAAAAACATAAATGCATAGGTATAGTTAAATAATAAACATACAGGTAAATAGTAAATAATAATGAATTGACATATAACTAATAATAAATGAAAATCAAACAGACAAATGATAACAAAACAAAAACAAATAATATAAAATAAATTATAATCATTACAGCATCTTGCTTAGGTGTTTATCTGCATGATTCTTAAAGCTTCGAACTGAACTACATTGCACTACCTGTGCAGGAAGTTTATTCCATTCATTAACTACACGGTTGGCAAAGTTGTTTCTACCTACTTCCAAATTGAATCTATTTCCGGACAGTTTGAGACCATTGTTTCTTGTCTGATTCCCATTCAATTCCCTTTAGAATCTTAAAGACCTGTATCAAGTCACCTCTGAGTCTACGCTTTTTTTTAGGAAAAACAGATTCATATGTTTTAGTCGATTTTCGTATGATTTATTTTTGATATTTGGAATTAGTTTTGTGGCTCGCCGTTGTACTTTTTCCAGTCAGTGACCATACGGAAACAGCAATACTCCACATGTGGAAGAACTAACGATTTATATAGCTTGTTAATGAGTGATGGACTTTTGAAATCAAAAGATCGCGCAATCAGTCCTAAAATCTTATTTGCTTTCTCAGAGGCTGAAATACACTGCTTGGATGATTTGAGGTCGTTACTGATAATTACGCTAAGATCTTTTTCACTATCCACTTTTGTTAACGAATTTCCAAATAACTTGTAATCGTACTTACTGTTATTTTTACCTATGTGCATTACCTTGCATCTACTTGTGTTAAATTTCATTAGCCACTTTTCAGACCATTGCTGTAATTTATCTAAATCTTCTTGAATATCTAATTGGTTTAAGTGATCATTTGCCACTCCGCACAATTTTGTATCATCAGGAAATTTGGAAACAGTAGATTTTAGTCCATGGTCTATATCATTTATATATACTATGAATAGAAGTGGCCCAAGAACGGAACCCTGAGGAACTCCATTTGTAACATTTTGTCTGATTCCCATTGAGTGCGAAAATTTTGTCACATATGATGTTGTCAATTCCCTATAGAATTTTAATTAAAGACCTGTATCAAGTCACCTCTGAATCTACGCTTTTTTAGGGAAAAATTATTCATATGTTTTAGTAGATTTTTGTGTGATTTTTTTTTTTTTTTTTTCTATCAGTTTTGTGGCTCGCCGTTGTACTTTTTCAATGTTTTTAATGAGATTCGGCGACCATACGGAAACAGCATATTCCAAATGTGGACGAATTAACGATTTATATAGCTTGTTAATGAGTGATGGACTTTTGAAGTCAAAAGATCGCGCAATCAGTCCTAGAATCTTATTTGCTTTCTCAGAGGCTGAAATACACTGCTTGGATGATTTGAGATTGTTACTGATAATTACGTCGAGATCTTTTTTACTATTCATTTTTGTTAACGAATTTCCAAATAACTTGTAATCGTACTTACATCCAACCCACCCCCACCGCCCCATTGGTCTTTGTAACTGATAACGAATGCCTTGAAGTTGCACAGTAGCCCTTGTGGCTCAGACAGAACTTTGCAACTGCAAATAGTGTTGCTCCGTCTGACCAGTTGAGTGCAAGTGTTGCAAAATAGGCTACCTTGGCTTGGCTTGCCTACGAAAGGGGTGCCACGGGGATGACAACAACTAGATTAAAAGGAAAAAAAAAAAAAAAGGAAATTTTCCACCCGATACGGGAGGGATTTATCGAGACAGGCTATAACCATTTTGTTGCCGAAGCGCTGTCATGGAGATGCATGAAATTGCCTAACGACAACCAAACCAAAAGGAAGAGTGCCACCCGGTAGGGAAGGGAGTCTCCTCTGGTGAGACGCTCGTCGTCGGCGCTTGAATATGGGTGGAGGGGGTGAGGGTGCAGGGGCGCGCTGGCGGCAACAGGGAGTAATAACGGTTCTCTATATAACATGTAGTGTGCCAACTAGTCGCTACGGCCACGCCCTGCCTTCCTTCCTTCCTTCCTTGCCCGTGGTACTGGTCCGACAGACAGGTTCTCACTACGTGAAGCACAGGTACACAAGAGGCAGAGGGGCCTCCAGATTCTAAAGAGAAAAGTACTTGGCTATATATCTGCCCTGAAATGGTCAAACTGATATTTTGCGGAAACTTGAAATTTACGATATTGATATTTTTCTAGAAATCTAGAAAAGTGTTTGTTTAAGTTACCAATAATGATCCATTGTGATTGTTGGGTAAACAATAGTAACAACTTAATTTCTTTTTTGTTTATATTATCTGTATATACCTTTAGAGTACTTTCCAGCGTGCCTTAGGTCTTCCTGGAAAGCTTAATCCGCTTCTGGGCAAAAACAGTCCTTTAATGAATGAATAGGCGCAGTGCACAACCGCTTTAAATTAGATAAAAGTGAGAAAGACATTGCTGATGTTCAACTATATTTCCCAAATAGTGTGGCGCTCTTTCTCTCTCTGCATCACCTGAATGGCACTGGATCCAAGTCCTCCCCTCCTTTGAATGGAGGTTTTCATCAGTTCCGTTTACGCATGATGATAGTGATGGCTAGGCACCGGAAAATCAAACGCATCAGAATTCACGGAGACGCGAGACAAATTCTCAAGGGGAAAATGGGAACTTCGGTTACAGTAAATGATGCATTTACTCAGTGGCATACAGAGAGCACCACAGGCCAAGAACCAAGAATCCTCCACCCCTTGTTTGGGAACCATTGCTCTGCAGGTGGGTGCAGCATCTGACGTCGCCCAAGGTTCCAAGGCTTTCTCATCGGAAAGACCCTCAGGAGATTTCCGGTCGGCCTCCTTCCGGGTGGCTGCTGTGGAAAAGGACTCCCCCTCCCAAGCTGGGAAAAGGCGTGCATGCATGCAAGCAAGCAAGCAACTTCCCACGGGGAAATGATCTTCCGGACGCAGGATCAAAGGGCTGCCGACATGCACTGCATCTCTTATGCATGTCAGTGTTGGGTCAGGGGGCAAAGCTTGCGACATCCGTACGACCCAGAGTCACGCTTCATTCTTTTATGATCGGAAACTCATCTCCACCTTTTGTAGCTCCACCAAAGCTCTCCAAAGTATACAGTAGGAGCAGATTAAGCCACAGTGGGGAGGCGTAGAGGCTGTATTCTCCCTCAGAGGATAGGCCGATGAGCCTGTAGTAAACCCTCAAGGCTGATTACCTCAGCTAAAGTGACGTGGTAGTAGCCTTTAGCGACATGAAAAAAAGAGCAGGCAGGTTCCCCTAACAGAAGGCTATCTCGGCCGAACGGGGCATCTGAGATGAACTGTTCCAATGGGTAGATCCAAGGGGCGATTCGCACGGCAGGACTGCCGGGGCGGCGTTCCGGAGATTCCTGCCCACCCTCTACCTAGAAGACTTGTGGCCTCTCGGATGGCGTCGGCCTCTTCCAGCGGGTTCTATCTCCTAACGTATGATTTGGTCTTACATTGCGGTCTCCAGGGAGGGGGATCCTCAGTTCGTCACGAGAACCTCGCTGATATTGTCCCTCCGTCATCACTTTCGTGGTCGACCTAGAGGCCGCCTCCCACCCTCTCCCCCTTGGACGCCAGTTCCACTAGCGTTTCGAACCTCATCCCCACAACGTGGCCGAACCATCGTCACTGAACCAGCCACAGAAAGCCCAAGACGCAAATGACGCCCAGTTCATTCCTGATGTTTACATTTCTACAGTCTATCTCTTCTTGCTAACTCTTAAATGATACATGGGGACCTCATTTCTGCAACCTGTCGCGGGCACAGAGGAAACGCCACCTCCTTCACCACCTCCGGGAAATGCGGTTCCTTGCCAGACCCAAAGACCTTTGTTACCACAAAGTCTTAGACCATCAAGTGCGGTAAAGAGCCCCCCCCCACTTCCCTCCAGCTTACATACTTCTCATCTGCAAGGCTGCATTGGGTGAAGGCTCACCAGTGCCCCAGCGTCACGAGATACAAGCAGCCACCCCAGCAGTACTTTTCTGAGCCGACCTTGAACCCGGGTCATACCCCCTTTCACAAACTGTGATGGCGACATAAACTGGGTTCGCTCATAAGAATGTGGTGAGGGTCATTCATGCTGGGGGCTTCTCACTCGACCCGAAGAGCAGAAGGCGCGCGGGGAGGAGGAACATGCCCGCAACCCTTCAGCGTCAGGGCACCCTGGCGGGTTACCTCCTCTGCAACCAAAGTGGGAGGCAGCCCTTCCTCCTACAGTGAATAAAAAAATTCGTGACGGTCCTACAGCACAATCTTGGCGTCTTCCTGTTAAAACGTGGGGCTG
>NC_134804.1:2972500-2975000 GCF_046742065.1 Oratosquilla oratoria | reverse complement strand
AATAGTGTAAAATAAATGGCAGGCATTACAGCATCTTGCTTAGCTGTTTATCTAAACGAATCTTAAAGCTTCGAACTGAATCTATTGCACTGTCTCTAAAGGAAGTTTATTCCATTCATAAACTACACGGTTGGCGAAGTTGTTTCTACCCACTTCCAAATTTAATCTATTTCCTAGCAGTTTGAGACTATTATTTCTTGTCGGATTCTCATTCAGTGTGAAAATTTTGTCACTTTTGATGTTGCCAATCCCGTTTAGAATCTTAAAGACCTCTATCAAGTCACCTCTAAGTCTACGCTTATTATTTTTTTTTTTTGGGGGGGGGGCAGATTCATATGTTTTAGTCGATTTACGTATGATTTATTTTTGATATTTGGAATCAGTTTTGTGGCTCGCCGTTGTACTTTTTCCAATCTGTCACACACACACACACACACACACACACACACACACACACACACACACACACACACACACACACACACACACACACACACACACACACGTCGTGTTTGGGGGGGAAGGCGGATTGTTTTGCGACTCACTCAGACTTGTAGAAGTGAGCTCGTGTGTGTGTAAATATACACAGCATCACAGGAAGGTCAGCAGGTAGGATGGAATCGCCAGGCGCAAAAAGCGACGGCGACGGCGGCGGCGGCAGCGCTGACGGTCGGAGCTGCCTCAGCGCTTCGCCGCACTGCTCCACATGGAACGGATGCGTAGAGAGTTGGAAGTACGGCGTCATCACCATCACAGACGGACACGCAGAGTGACAGAAGTCCGTCCATCCGGTGGCGATGGTGGTGGTAATAGCTGTGGTGATCTCCGGGAGAGGTGCTCAGGGCTACCCACCGAAACAGCAGCAGAAGGAGCATCAAGCACATCAATATTCCCGCGTTGTCTTCGACTCTGGACCAGATAAGGAGGCATCTCGCGTTCGGGTTGACGGGGCGCCACCTGTGGCCGTCCGTGTAATTGTTGGACGGTCTCTTATGACGCAGTTTTCCCGGAACGAACGGCCCACACCCTCTCCTTGTTTTCACAGCTGCGGCTCAGGTTCACCCATACGCGAACCACCTACTGCTGCAATTTGGCTGGCTTGGGCTTAGGACGAACGAACTTCATCCTGCGCGCGCCTTCGCCAGCTCCTCCCATCCTGCGCATGCTCCTGCTTGCCATTTACCCGCACACCTAACATGCCCTCTCGGCCTGCACACTTCGCAGGCACCCATGTGGCTGCACAGGTGCTTTCGCGCATTGTTTCTCGGAATCTTGCTTCGTGCAAGAAACCGTTTCCAAGTTTACCGACCGCAAAGAAGTCGGGTCTCCTACGGAGGTTGAGGGGAGCTCTGTGAACACCATCTAACACCACCCAACGCTACATAACAACGCCTAAGTCATATTGAAGCACTTTTTTTGTTCTTCCTCAATTGTCGCCCCGGCATGCACGTTGCATGTCTCCTGCACAAAAGCCTACGATCATGCACGGGGATGACCTCCGTTGCATGCCCGGGCCTGGGTCGTGCCTGCATGAACCGTCCAGCAAACGTTCTCCCTCCTCCTCCTCCTCTTCCTCCTCCTCCTCCTCCTCCTCCTTCTCCTCCTCCTCCTCGCAAACAGCTGTAGATGATTCAGGTGGCTCACCTGGCTTTGGCTTTAACGAGTGGTTGTTACACCTCTCACCTGCGTGGTTGTTGTCGTCGTCTCGCTTCCTTGGAATGCGAATGAACGTCTCCCTCCTCCTCCTTCCTCCTCTTCCTCCTCCTTTCCTCCTCTTCCTCCTCGCCTTCCCGCTTCCGCTCCAAGGTATCTGGACTGCTCTGGAAGACTTTTCTAGTTGTCTCGCTTCTTCACCATTAGCATTTTCTCTTATCATATCTCTCTCTCTCTCCCTTTCCTTGTACGTTCATTGATTTTATATGTGATTCCGCATAATCTTTATCTACCTCGTGGGAGGTTACCACGACCGAATCAAGGTCGCCGTCAGCAGTGAGTGGGTTAATCCTTTGACTGCTCAGTATTTCTTTTAAGTAGGATTGTGAATGAAATCGTCTGTCGACAGCCAGAGCGAATGCATAAGTCGTAATGAATAGCAGTGAAAAGACTGATACTGCTCATCGAGACAAAACTGAAGAATGACAGTGAGATTGTGACAATAGTGAGTACGTTCTCCATGTCTGGGTTGACAAATAATAGGTGAAGCCTCCAGAAGTGTATCAGCGTATCGATGCATATGTCTCTTCTTGTTCAGAGACTGTTTGGCAGGTGGAATGGGTTCGTCGTCTTCCTCGTTGGGAAAGTTGGTCATTTCTTTCCAATTTCTCCTTTAGTCGAATCCAGAATAACAGATCTTCAGTTCTCTCCGTTTCCTCTCTGTGCTCATATGAGCATGTCGTCAAGGTTGTTCCCATCTTTTGTAAAGTTCCACGAGGTTGAGGCCAGAAGACGAGAGACAATGTCGATAGTATATGCTGTCCTCTTTTGGCCCGAGTAGAGGAAA
>NC_134804.1:2920000-2970000 GCF_046742065.1 Oratosquilla oratoria | reverse complement strand
GTAGCATTTGTACTAGTCGCTGGAAAGTCAGACTGGATTGGAAATACACCTCTGCAAATGTCCCTTAAATTCACAGCAAGATTTCAGCCGTAGAGGCGCACTAAATAATACTCGAAAATGCCTTCACAAGCTCATCTTTGACTCCCTTCCAGATCATATTGAGGAAACTTGTGACAATTTTATCCAAAATTCTGGCAAGATTTATTATATCTAATCTTGGTAATGGTAAAGAAAAGAGACGAGAAACGAGATTGGGTGATCTGGTTATTCATATGTAAGGTGCCTCTTGGTGTATGCTTCTCACCTTATATGTAAAGTGAGGCGTTTGGCATTTGGACGCAACTCTTTTGGCAAGCAAGGGCGGGGCAGAGCATTCATCGGAACACAACCAAACATCAGAATACCCAACGGAGAAAAATGAATCCATGGTCATTGTTGAATTAAGAAGCTACGTGGAGAGAAGGATGAAAGACTGTCTATTTGAACAGTTCCTAATGCTGAAAGAAGCACTTACACAGTGTTCTCAAAGAGAGAACGAGAAACATGTTGAAGGGAACCCTGAAAAATAAAATATTTCTGAAGGTGCTGCTGTGCTGACTAGAATCGCAGCAATGATTTAGGGGACAGGTTCAGTCAGTTAGTATTCAGCTGACTCCCTCCCACCACAACTGTAAACAGAGGGCTCTTGCCTTGCGGCCTCAAGTTCCTCCTTTCAGTGGGATGCTTATCATCTTATCATCCACAGTGAATATCAATATAAATCCCTGCATGACGTCACTGTTCATTAGATTCTGTTGTACAACGCGAGAGAAAAATCCGAGTCTGGTATTTAGAGCAGATACAGCTTGGGCCGGGACTACCCCCCACCCAATCTGCAACAAAGTCACGTCCACATGCCACAACAAGAAGCTAAATCGTTTTTGGAGGATGGAGTTGCCTTTCCTGCTTACCTTCGATTTTTTTTTTCTTTTTTTCTTTTTTTTTTAGGAGCGACTCTAAACAACCCTGACCACAATACCAACCCGCCCATTTCAGTAGCATCCTTTCATGGTAGCAGTCGATTTCTTTCGTATCCCTGCTGTGGTCAGATCCAGATTCCTTTCCCCACTTAGCTAGTGCAAGTGTCCCTCCAGTTGCGATGAAGAACCACTCCCTGGCTGGACAACCACGCCCGTGTCTCTACAAAAGTTACAAAAACTATGCCATCGTAGTCCAAAAGAGGCCATGATAGATTGAATATTCCCTGGTAAAGCCTGCCCCTAGGCAAGGACAGATAGAGCTCCAGAGATGCGGTACATAGCATGGGCATCATACCATGCTTCCCTTCAACATTCTGATAATCCTCCAGCAGTTTTTATGTCCACTCCCCTTTTTTGTGATAGAAACCAGCCAGAAGAAGAACGACAGAAAATCTGAGAAGCTTAGGTCAACTTGTCATCGACGATCCACCGTTCGTGCCAGCAAACTTAGCTCGATGGAACCAGGGGAGATCGATTGTGCAAGTTGCTGTACCGCCACGTGGACTACATACTGAAACGACTCTCTTGAAAACAACTCCAGTTCCCTCTTCTGTAGCCCCGGACTGGATGGATGTGAGTCCACACCATATCGGGAGTGGCCTCGCCAGATGTTGCATAACGTTTTCGAAGGCCAGACATCGCACGCTCACAGAAGGAAAATGAGCCTTGTTTGTTTGTTTGTTTGGCTCCGTCTGCGGTTTGGCTTCGTTCCCACTTCGCAAGTACGATTCTTGCGGTTCGATCTTCCAGCAATCACCAGTAACCGCCAACTGCCCTTCCTGTCTGAGCATTCGGGGCAAAGGTGAAGGCTTCGACCCAAGCTAAGCACCTCATTATAATGTAAGTTTCGCTTCACATAAAAGACATCATGCCCCATTCCCCTGCGATTGTACATCTCCCGGCACTGACTTCGGTGTTGTTCATGATCAAATTTGGGGCATGCTCGCCACCTCTCTCTTTGGCTCTCGGGAAATGTTTCTTATTCTTACAGACCCACGGGATGAAAGTGACGTGGCACATTAAGGGGCATGGATGGGCAGCAGCAGCAGTAGCGCTTCTGTCCCAGACGGCGATCTGACTCGCAAATGCGAAACTCGCCTCGAGCCTCATCGTTGACAAAAGGGTGATCATTTCGCACTGGACGTAGCTGATCGTGAGGTCGAATCAAACAGCGCGCAGTGCCTCCCTGCCTGCCTGCCTGCCCGTTTATGGTAGAAAACGTTTCGCAAATACATGAGGGCCAGGACGCACTCACGTCAAACATGAGACAAACCCGTGTGCGTTTCTCGCTGTGTACGTATTACTGCCAGTCAACAGTTGCCAGATGTCGCTAGCCATTTATAGAATCGTCCTGTTTTCAAAAAAGGATGTGTTTGTTGGATAATCATTTCACTTTGTGTTAAATTAATAATTAACAATTAGACTCTATAGGTAACGTTTATTCTAGTTCTAGTTAGGTATATAATTTCAAATATGATAATGATGCCATAAGATAGCGCTGTGCAGGAATTTGCAAATAGAAGTACGTGTATCTGCAAACATATAGTCACGTGCTGGGAGGTTGGTACGATGCATTGCATGTAGCTAGATAATGTAGGCCCTTGTGGACACTTAGTTGTAAGCCGAGGTATTTAATATATACTATAATAAGGAGCAATGTGCCTCTGTGTATACTTCTTTCTGTGTGTGGTTGTGTACGTAATGTCTGACAAATAAGATACGCCGGAAAAACGATCTTCTAGAAAAAGGGAAGATGAAAATAGTGTGATTCAAAACTTAAACATTAAAAAAGACTAGGTAATAAAATCCTTATATGTCATTTGCAGCAACTCCACTTCACTACGGGACTTAAATCTCGTGGGCAGCATTAGCTGCCAGCCGTACGACGTGTCGTAATAATACTCGCATCATAAAATATAGTCACCGCTTATATCTATCGTTCTCTCTTTCACCCGTGAATTTTGAAAACCACAGAGAATGTGATTAAGAGCAGATTAGGGAGAATGTAAAAACACAGGGGCGACTATAATAAATATAATCAAGACTCCGATATGGTAGCGTCGCGAATCCACTTGCTCCTCATGACGCCTACGTGTGCGGCACCGTATGGTAGGGGTTAAATACTTGATTTTAGATGTTTGATGTATGCAACCCACTTACTTTAGCCTTAGATTTGAGCGTAATTTTAATGTAAATTTTTAATAATAGGAATTCTTGTAATTAACAAATTCATAATTGTAATGATTATTTCCTAATTGTGTACAGGAACAAGGCACACAACGGTGCACAGCTGCTGTTGGTAATGGCTGACGTTTACAACAATTACCTTCGTCTACGGTTGTCAGATGTCCTCCTCAAAAAGGACAGTTCTTGCAAACCTTCCACCAGCACCATTCCAATGTGCGCTGTCACTCATGCTGGAGGAACAGTTTATACGGTTAAGTCAGCTTCACAAGAGGGCATTTGTTACAATGTGGACCTCTCAATCGGCATGTGCAGCTGCCTCTGTGGAAACACAGGTAGCGTTTGCAAACATCAATTAGCAGCGTCGCAGTACAGCGCAGTTCGCCTTCCACAACTATACGCCTGCACTGTTGCTGAAAAAGAAGTCTTGTATAAGGTGATATACGGCGACAAACCGATGCCGACATCGAATTTTTTAGATGGCTTATTTGCTGATACACCTGTTAATGCAGTATCTCATGGTAATAAAGAACCAGCTGCATGTGACGATGAGGAAGATGTAGCTGTCGTTATCGAGACCCCCGCAGAGACAACAAATGAAAATCAATCAATTGACACCAGCATTGATGAGTTCACAAGCATGATCAATAGAGAATTAAAGAGAACTAAAACCACCTGCATGCTCAGCTCCTTTGCGGTATTTGAACAGAGGCTGAAAGCCTGCAGAAATCCTGCGCAGGTTACTACTTTCCTTCTGACTGCAGGTTGCACTATTTTTAAGGCATCGGAGGCGGCAAAGACAAAAATTCCTCGTCAGCCAACGACCATTGCTAGGCGTCAGTTTGGCCAACCAAGAGGCAAAGCTGCCTTACTGAAAGGCAAGATAACAAAAAGGAAAAGGAATTTAGCCTTAAACATATTAAAAATGTACCAAATGCTAAAATACATTGATGTTTCCATATTACTGTTTCATTTCCTATACCTAACTTATTTCAAATCAATCACAAATAAATACTAACTAATAATTAATGAAAACAATTTAGCATGAGGCATTCAAATAAATGTTCTCTAGGTAATTGCCTTTATTTTAGAATACAGTTACATTTTTATTTATTATTTAGGAAGATTATGAAATACTAGTGTAAACGCCCCTGAAAATCACGGGATTCTGATTTCTCTTAACTTCCAAATAATTCCATCATTTATAGCTTGCTATTACAGTAATTTCATTTGCGTGTTATTCGATTTCGATCTCCTTTAACTATTTATTAATAAATCAAAATGCACATTTTTTCGAAATAAATTTATTATTTCGTTGCTTAGGCGATTACTTTTGATATAACATTTTCAATTGTTATATTTTAAACCAAAAGCGCATCCTAGTCACTCTCAAATGACATAAAAGGATTTTATTACCTAGTCTTTTTTAATGTTTAAGTTTTGAATCACACTATTTTCATCTTCCCTTTTTCTAGAAGATCGTTTTTCCGGCGTATCTTATTTGTCAGACATTACGTACACAACCACACACAGAAAGAAGTATACACAGAGGCACATTGCTCCTTATTATAGTATATATTAAATACCTCGGCTTACAACTAAGTGTCCACAAGGGCCTACATTATCTAGCTACATGCAATGCATCGTACCAACCTCCCAGCACGTGACTGTATGTTTGCAGATACACGTACTTCTATTTGCAAATTCCTGCACAGCGCTATCTTATGGCATCATTATCATATTTGAAATTATATACCTAACTAGAACTAGAATAAACGTTACCTATAGAGTCTAATTGTTAATTATTAATTTAACACAAAGTGAAATGATTATCCAACAAACACATCCTTTTTTGAAAACAGGACGATTCTATAAATGGCTAGCGACATCTGGCAACTGTTGACTGGCAGTAATACGTACACAGCGAGAAACGCACACGGGTTTGTCTCATGTTTGACGTGAGTGCGGCCAGGACAGAACAAAAGACCCAATAGTTTAGGAGATGGAGAAGGACTTGGGATAAAAAAATCCTGCTTCCTTCACGAACGGTTAACACAACAGTGAATAATGCAAATTAGTGCTCATCAAATCCAGTTGCTTAATTCTCACTTGAGTTTCTTAGAAACAATAGAATTCAATGACATATCAGAATATAGTGCGCATTTTACTTTCAGTACAAACAGTATAGCAGACTCTGAATTCTATCCATTCCCGAGGTACTAAGACAACTTTGAAAAAAATCTATACTTGCTGAGTGATACAGCCTCTATATAAGCTGGAGAAATGTGCTGTCTTACCTTGAGTAAGCGGCACAGTAAGTGACATGATATGATTAGGAATTATGTAGCCTTCGGGTTAATTAATAAGTACTGCCATGTCTCAGATATAAACGTTGCACGGTTTCCAATCAATCGGAGGGGTTGGTGTGCGCGCGCCCAGTACAGGGCTAGAGTGACTTTCTGTGGTTCGTTGCGCCGCCGCTTACGCCAGGTGGTTCTTAGCTGCTGCGGAAGTAGCCGTGGTCACCTTTGCCCTATGTGGTCGCATAGCCATGGAAAATAATAGTCACCTGTAGCAATGGTGAGTTAACCCGACCTCTCGCAATTACGAGATGAGTCCGAAGCCCAATTTATGTCACGACGACGCGCACCCACGAGTAAACCGCAGATAATTACTCACACGCACACACACACACACACACACACACACACACACACACACACACACACACACACACACACACACACACACACACACACACACACACACACACACACACACACACACACACACACACACTACACGACACACATCGTAAGGTGGAGCATTAGTATTTCAGATAACCAGTGCTATCTATAGAGACAATATCCCACTGAAGAGATGGAGTCAGAGGAGGTAAAGGAAAAAATCAATGGAAGCAAAACAGGTATAGTAAACCTACAGTACACCAGAAGAACCGCTGCTCAATACGGTTGACGTGAATCGGAGCTGAAATGGTGAAGAGGAGCTGCAGAATTTACGAACAGTTAAAAGAGGGAATTATAATAAGAAATGCGGTTTAATTAGAAATCGGTGATACTAGAAAAAGGGATGATGAAATATTAAAATTATTCTGAAAAGAGATGAGCTGGAGGAAGTTGAGGTGCGTCTGGCCTGGATGGGCGACGGAGACGACCAAAAAGAATCACGAAACGCCGGGAAAGAAGAAGAGCGCTGGTAAATGCCCACCACGGAGGATAACCATGTCAAGACAGAAGCAAACATAAATTAGGGTGGGTGTCGTGGAAACCACACTCCTGTATGAAAATACATACATACATATACCAAAGGCTTTCTTCCCCCTTACACGGGGGATAGCCAAAAAGGAAAGGCATAGAAACCACTCCCACCCATTCCATCCCCTACATATTCCACTCCCCTCCACCCCCTCCCTCCCTCTCATCTTGGCACCTCCTGGATGACGGGTCATCCCTGTATCCTATCCACTGCCCTGGGTCAGAAGCATTGTCGCAAGATACAACACATCCACAGTAAGGCCGCTTAATTAATTCGGCGACCCCCCCGTCTCCGTCCCCTCATGCAGAAAAGGAGAAATCCCCTCGGGCTGCGTCAAGTTATCTCTCATACACACTTCCTCACCCCCCATCCCCCACCACATGCATAACAGCATCATCCATACACAAACATTCTCCATTCACCCCTGTCTTCTGTCCTCTCCCGTCCTTCCTCAACAGACATTCCCCTCTTCCCCAAATCCCCTTTCACCCCATCCATCCATCTCATCCTAGGACGCCCCTTCGTATTCACTCCTTCCACCTCTGCCTTCCACACCTCTTTTACTAATCTTTCTTCACTCATTCTTTCCAAAAATGTGTCCAAACCATCCCAATACTCTATCATCAACCCTATCTCCCAACTCCCTTTCCACCCCTGTTCTCCTCCTCACCTCCTCACTTCTCACTCTATCTAGCCTAGTGATCCCTATCATACTTCTCAGACATTTCATCTCAAACACATTCAAACTCTTCTCTTCCTTTCTTATGTTCCATGTTTCTGCCCAGTACAGTGCTGTCGGCACAATCACTCCTTCATATAACCTCCTCTTAGCGTTCATTCCCAGATGTCTGTTTCTCATTACACTTTTTAATCCACCAAGGCATTTACTCGCTTCTCTCAATCCCTCCTCTGATCCTGCTACAAGTGCAGTGTCGTCAGTAAACAACAGCTGGCTTATTTCCCACTTTTCTACATTTTCTTTAATCATCTCCAACCCCTGACCCGCCACTCTTGCATTCACCTCTCGCACCACCCCATCCTTGTATAGATTGAGCAGCTAGGGCGACATAACACATCCCTGATGAAGTCCCACCTTTACCACAAACCATTCACTTTCACCATTTCTAATCCTAACACAAGCTCTACTACTCTCGTAAAAACTCTTGACTGCTCTTAACAGCTTTCCTCCTATCCCATATATCTGCAGTACCTCCCACAGTGCTTTCTGTCTACCCTGTCGTAAGCCTTTTCCAAATCCATAAAAGCCCAAAAAACATCCTTACCTTTTACTATAGTTTTCTTACATATCTGTCTTACCACAAAAATCTGATCTACACAACCTCTACCTGTCCTAAAATCATACTGTTCCTCACCAATTACTCCCTCTGTTCTTTCTTTTAATCCTTTCAATCAAGACCTTCTTATAAACCTTCCCAACTACACTCAACAAGCTGATCCCTATGAAACTACTACACTCACACTTGTCCCCCTTTCCCTTGTAAAGCGGAACGATAAAGGCACTCCTCCAATCCTCCGGCACTCTAGTCTCTCTCAAACAAACACTGAATAACCTCACCAGCCAGCCCACTATCACTGTACCTCTTTTATTCAGACATTCTGCATGGCATCCATCCAGACCAGGTGCCTTACCTGCTCTCATCATCTTAACAGCTGCTTCCACTTCATCTTTCCCTATTTCTCCTCCATTTTCCTCACTCATCACGGTAATTTTCTTAGCGCTTCCAACTGTAACAACCTTTCCCTCCCTATCCTCCTTCACATTTAGCAACTCCCTAAAATACTCTGCCCACCTTCCTCTCACTGCCTTATCTTCCACTATCATCTCTCCATCTGCACCTTTTATCTTTTTCTTCTCTACTTGATTCACCTCCTCCTCTTTTAATTTCTTTCCAAAACATCTTTTTATTATCTTTTTTTTTTCATATTCTTACCCCATTTCACATCTGATCTCCTCTTTGCTTCCTTTATCTTATGCTTAAATTCCCTTCTATTTACTTTGTACCTCCCATACGATTCCCTCGTCCTAATTTGTAGCCAATCTATGAAAGCCTGCTTCTTCTCTTCTACACCCTTCTTTGCTTCCTCATCCCACCACTCACTACCCTTCCTTCCATTTCCTTCCCTCCTCCTTGTTATACACACCATCTTTGCACACCTTATGACTCCCTCCTTGAACCATCCCTATTCCTCCTCCACTCCTAGTTCTACTCTATCCTTCACTACCTCCCACTCCTCAGCTTCTTCTTATATTCATTCTCATTTTCTTTCTCATTTAAGCAGTTCACTCTAAGTACCTCCCTACCTTCTGCCCTTTTCTTCTTTCTCCACCTGTCCTCCACTCTCAATTTACCTTCCACCAGAAAATGATCTGATATTCCTCCACTCTCTCCCCTTAGAACATGTACATCCTTAACTCTTCCTACCATACTCCTGGTCACCACTATATAGTCCATTAACACTCTATCTGCCACCCTTCCATCCACCACCCCCTCCCATGTGTACTTATGCTTGACTTTCTTCCTAAACACTGTATTTGCTATCATCAACTCTCAGGACACATCTTCACCATCAATTCTTCACTACTATTTTTACCTGGAACTCCATACTTCCCAATCACTCTGTATGAAAATAATTTGTTGAATTTAGGAAGGGTTCTGTGGAACAAGATACAGTAATAAAATCAAAGCTAAATTGTAAGGACTGCATTTGGTGTCGAGAAGAGAGTGAACATACATTAGTATAAAGAATATGTGAAAAAAGTACGTAGAGGAGGTGTAGGGAAGCTTGAGCAGTGTCATGGATTTGTGAGGTTTGTGGATTAGGACAGATTGGTCAAGAACACTGAGAGGCGGCAAGTGCGGAAGGGAGAAGAGGAAGTCCAGGAAGAGGGTAAAGGAAGCGTCTAAAGGCGTTGAAGAGAGAGAAAAAAGAAAATCGTAGTGTATGTTCCCCGGTACATGGCGGGGGAAGTGGAGATCAACACAGGAGGGGAGAGCAAAGAGGAAGAGGAGGAGGAGGAGGAGGAGGAGGAGGAGGAGGAAGAGGTAAGGTGGACGAAGCTCTGGGAGCAAGCACAGGATCGAAAAGGTCACCGGCACTGGCCTGCCTCAAAAATTTCGCACCGCACTAAGAACATAACACTGTAAGAAACCAAGATCCAGGTGCAGGTGGTGAAGCAAGAACAAAAAGAACCATCGGAACAGTCCTGCTCCAACTACTACTATCTTCTCTGACCACGTCTTTTCTTTTTCACAGCACGTAGAAGACAGAAAGAAGGCGCCCATCACGAGGACAGCGTCGTCGACGGGTCGGGACGACTTGACGGTCAAACCGGGACCCAAGTACATATACAGTAATAAGGTTAGCTTGCAAGTAGCTCACCCAACGGCGAAAAAAAAATCACCCTTTCAGTATAGGATCGTCCATCTGCCAAGCAAAGTTACCTAGCGTCACCATAAACAAAATCTTTGAAGGGCGTCAGTTCAAAGAAGGGGTTGCCTGAGGTAGCTTGAACCCCTTCGGCACGATACCCCAAAGGACAGATGCAGGAGATAGGCACTCACCTCTCCAATCTATCCTCGTCAGTCCCCAGCAGCTCTCATGTATAATAAGGTGCCAACCCAACGTCAAATCATAATGAAAAAGCCCGTGCGCAACATGGTGGATGTCTGATAGTAATTAAATGAAAATAGATAAACGAACAAATACATAAATGGATAAATAAATAAATGAAAGATGAATAAAATAAATAAATGAATGAATGAATAAATAAGTAGATTAAAAATAAACAAATATATAAATGAATAAACAAATATATAAACAATAAGTAAAATAAAAAAAATGAAGAAGATTCAAGGTATATATTGTCGATGTTGATAATAACATTCGAGACTTCAGCGACGCAGTAACGTCCGCCTACGGTCCTCTGCGAAGGAATGTTGTGCCGGCGAGATCAGTTAACAAAAAAAGAAAACGAGAAAGAAAAAAAAAATCAGTCACTGTTTGTGCAAAGACTGTTGTCAGTAGGCTTTTAGAGGATGGGCTCCTCCTTTTAAGATACATACACGACCCACTGCCCCCCTCCTCCCCGTTGGCCCGATACATTAACTCTCCCTCGGGGCCAAGGGAAGGCCACTGAGATGAACAAACTAGCCTGGTGGCAGCACTTGGCCAGCACATCAGAGGGACAACCACCTCGATGAGTTACGATGTCATTATTCCAGGAAGCTCGTTGTGCGACCAATGCGATTCGTGCTTGACAAGTTCAAGAACAAAAAGGGAGCAGAACAAGAACCTTGAACTGCATGATTTTCATCAACATAAGACTGGTCCTCCCTTGAATGGAGTGCGTGGTGTGATGAAGTTTCTTAGAGAGGCGTGAGATCACATGTAATAGTAATAATAAATGCCACGAACAGATACACAATTCACCCAAAATTCATCCTTTTCCTTAGGGTTTATTGAAATTTCCCATGTCCCCGTAAGCCTTGATATATTTGATTTTTTTTTTTTTGTGATTTGCTACCACTCTAGATGCGTATGTGGATCCCTTGATATTTTAAAATTTGAAGATACGGTGGGAGAGGGGCACCATGTTCGCAAGGTTGGCTGAGGGAGTGAGGACGGTATGTTTGTGTCTGTAATGTGTGTTGAGGGCTGGGGGAGAGCGCCAATTTTTTGGGAAACTACTACTCAATGATATTCATTAATCTCCGGATTCCATCTTCAAGTGTGGGCCTAATTTTACGGTTTGTAGATAGGGTGAAAACATTTTCACCCAGTGAAGGCTACCATCATGTCCTCTCTGAGATTCTAAACAATCATGGCGAAAGGATCACCGTCACCATTATTATAATTGTTAAGAGTAATTGCGTATGGTTTGTTTTTCTACCATTTCGTCACTGTTCCTCTTCTGACCTGAACATGCCCTGATATTGTTTGCCATGAATACCCCTTCACTCTGATAGTGGAGAATCATATTCCATGGAAATTTGTTGCAAGAAATGCCTATAGACTGAATATCATTGATTCAAAATATACTAGCGTGCACGCGCGCATACATTAGCTATATGATGTCAGACCTTGGTGGTATCAGCAAGCTCAACGGGACCCCCTTTTGTATGATCTGACCCGCGGTCAAGATGGCTTGACCTGAGGGTCAACCGCTGAGAGCATCTGCATCCTCAACCGGCAGATTCAACCGTATAAATGATATTAGTTATTGTAATTCATTACTTCTTGTAAATATAAATTATATAGAGTTAAAGTAAATATTGAGTGTCCATATATTCCCTCATGTATATAAAATGTAAATGAATAAACAGAAAATGTTACAATAAGTGTAAAATATACTGTTGGCAACCGCCACCATTTTCTTCGTCACCTCTGCTGATAGAAAGCGCAGTCACAGAGGTGACGCAAGAAAGACCAGAAGCCACGAATAGTTTATCTCTAACGGTTTCAACCAATGTAGAACAACACAAGTCTATCAATTATCCTTCCTGGCAATTCGACAATTATCCGAAATGTCGGATTAGAATCGACTTCTCTGAGAAAGTATCATCATTGTTGTCGTCGTCAACGTCGTCGTCACGTTCAAGGCTTACAGCCGACCGAACGCCAGATGACTTTATTCAGTTGGGAGGTACCCCCCACTCCAGCAAGGTAAATTTGTTGTTTTATTTGAAGTTAGCTGCATATTTTAGTTGGTTTTTCATTTCATTGTTTGTTTATTCCATATGTATATATATATATATTTATATATATACATATATATATATATACATATATATATATGTATATATATATACATATATATATATACATATTTATATATATATATATATATGTATATATATATTCTTTAAGGCATATTGAATTGTATGCAACAGCAAATTGAGCTCAGATGAGTTTCCGGTGAAGAGTTTCAAGTCTTCTGAAGATCTCTCTAGCATGGAGTGGTAAAGAAAAAACCAAGATGCCGATAGAAGCCATCTAATGGGTAGAACAGGATACAAGACGTTTCGCTAATCACAGTTAGCATTTTCAATTGTAACAATAACAAAGAAATGGATGATTATAAATACAGAAAGTAAACACTAGGAAAGATTACAAAGAGGTTGACCGTTACTCTGGTCTAGAACTGGGAAAGGACACATTGAATATCGGGGAAGGGAACGTGGGAAGGGGAACTGTGACCACTGGGAAAGGACACTTAGATGACCGTTACTGTGACCTGGGTGTCCGTCGCGGCCGGAGTTGCTCGTGAGAGGGCTGATTTGTCCCGTAGTTGGGTTGTCTGGTTTGGCGGATTCTGAATGGTTTGAGGCTGGGAAGGATGGTGGGGGCTTCCTGTTGGGTGTTCAATGTAGGCTGGCTGTATTTAATGTGGAGGGCCTCAAGGAGGGCAAGGAGGCGCTTGTCACTTTCTCGGTCTAAAATGGTGGTATTGTTCACAAAGATGGATCTGGTGATTGAAATGTTATGGGTCTCCTGAAGGTGTCGCTTAGGGCCTCCATTGTTCAGGCGGTATGTCAACCGTCTGGAAAGGCGAGTGTTAGTGAGTCCGATGTAGGAAAATACTAACTGTGATTAGCGAAACGTCTTGTATCCTGTTCCACCCATTAGATGGCTTCTATCGGCAACTTGGTTTTTTCTTTACCACTCCATGCTAGAGAGATCTTCAGAAGACTTGAAACTCTTCATCGGAAACTCATCAGAGCTCAATTTGCTGTTGCATACAATTCAATATGCCTTAAAGAAAATATTTTGCCTCCTTACTCCAATATATATATATATATATATATATATATATATATATATATATATATATATATATATATTTTTATATATATATATTTTTTTTTATACACACACACACACACACACACACACACACACACACACACACACACACACACACACACATATATATATATATATATATATATATATACCAAGGACTACTATTACACAGGACGTGCGCACCCAGATCCCTGGGTCCGCTAGCGGAGGCCATTGCTTTCTTTGTAACCTAACATTTTATATTGGACAAATATATCAAAACTAGAAATCTAACATTATATATAGGACAAATATATCAACTATTGACTTATTCAATGCAGTATAAGTTAATATAAACTTTTATAGTGAAATAAACTATTTTTAAGGCACTGTTATGCTTTGAAATGCCAATTTTAGCCGGATTTAACAGGTATTATTGCATGAGGTTAGTGGACACCAGGGTTGGCGATTTTTCTTTCTTTTTAAAAGATATAAAAAATCTATTTTTTTTTAAATCAGATTTATTTGATTTAAATAGATTTTTTTATAGATTTTAAATATTGTGGGATTGTTATCTGATATGTGATCTGATTACTAAAGGACATTTTTAGCATATCAATATAAGGAGCAGTGTTATATAGACTTGCCACAAGTATACAAGGAACGGTATAAGCCGTATGTGAGGACGGTATGCTCAGGTTCACTCGATTCCTCTAAGACTTTTCTCATCTTGGTGACATTTGCTGGATTGTCTGTCACAACACTTCCAATGTGACAACCAAAATCTTGTTCAGCCTTCTTGATCAAATTTTGTACAAGTTGTAGAAGATATTCAGCAGTATAAGGTTTCCTCGATGTGTCTATTGTGTCAACTAGATAAATCTGACCAGTGGATGTTATTAGTGACACATATTACACAACGTAACATTTTTTTCAAAAGTTTTGTTTATTGTCTTTTTTTAGAGTTTATTAATCCATTTTTCCTGCTGATTTCAAATATGCAATTATTTTTTCTGTATCATTGACCATTATAGAAATACATATAATTTCAATGTTACCATGTATATTTTGGAATTGTTATGTGGTCTGCTACTAAATGTTTATCTAATTTTCTCTTTCAGATCAATGACTGAACTATCTACCTGTTAAGATGGCTACTAGAGGATGTGAAAATTCTCCTGATACATTTTGCTATGTGTGTGGTTATTATATTGGGAAAAAAGAAGTACTACATAAGATCGTGAGAGGTGCTAAAGTGTGGATAGCGTACAGACTCTATTTCGGAATGCCCATGGGTGACCAGGACAAGCCATGGGCACCTCATGTGATATGTGGAAGCTGCCGATCTACTCTAGAAGGATGGCTGAGAGGTACAGGAAGGGCAATGCCTTTTGCCATTCCTAGAATATGGAGAGAGCCGAAGAACCATCACGACGACTGCTACTTTTGTATGATTGATGTGACGAAGTACAGGAAAGTGAAAGGAAGACAAGCTCTGCAGTATCCAGACATACCATCATCTAGAGCACCTGTCCCACATGATGATAGCTTACCAGTACCACAACCACCAGAAAATGCAAGTTTATTTTCATCATACTCTCTTTACTTTTAATTAACTTCAATATTAAGTACTTAATATACATTCACTTTCCTAAAGATATATGGAATACTAATGCTATTCGTCTTTGTTGAAGTTGTTATATTTAGTTATTTCTTTCTTTCCAGATGGAAGATGCAATGGAAATTTCATCTGAAGGGTCAGCAGGTAGCAGCAGCCATGAAATGGGAGACGAAGATTTCGCACCAAGAACGATTTCGAAGCCTCACTTTCCAAGTCAGAGTGAGCTAGATGATTTAATCAGAGACTTAGGTCTTACTAGGTCAGGAGCTGAGCTTCTTACATCAAGGATGAAAGAATGGAATCTACTAGGAGAAGACTGCAGGATATCTGTGTACCGGAAACGACATGAAGAATTTAAAATTTACTATGACTTTAGTGATGATATGTGTTATTGTAAGGATGTTACTGGTTTGTTTACAGCCCTTGGACTCGAACATGATCCTGCAGAATGGCGACTGTTCATAGATAGCTCAACACGAAGTCTCAAAGCAGTATTGCTCCACAATGGAAATAAAAACCCATCTTTGCCTCTTGCACACTCAGTACAGAAGAAAGAAAACTATCATAATGTTAAACAGCTTCTTGAAAAAATCAATTATGCTGAATTCAAATGGGATGTTTGTGGTGATTTCAAGATGCTAGCCTTTTTGCTTGGCTTACAAGGGGATACACAAAGTACTCCTGTTTTCTTTGTTTATGGGACAGCAGGGCTGATTATGATCATTATAATAAAGTTCATTGGCCCCCAAGAGTTGAACTGCAGCCAGGAATGTTAAATGTTCTCAGACAGCCTCTAGTAGATTCGAAAAAAGTTTTATTACCCCCACTTCATATCAAGCTAGGGTTAATTAAACAGTTTGTGAAGGCTTTGGATTTTGGAGGCGAAACTTTCCAAGAAATTTGTCTCATGTTTCCCAAGCTATCTGAGGCTAAGCTCAAGGGTGGTATATTTGTTGGACCCCAGGTAAACAAAATGTTGAAGTCGGAGAAGCTGGAAAGAGCGATGACGAAAGTTAAAAGAGAAGCTTGGTGTTCATTTAGTGATGTAGTTCGTGGATTCCTAGGAAATCACAAGGACCCTAATTATAAACAAATAGTGGCAAAGATTATTGAGAATTTCAGGAAACTTGGTTGTCGTATGTCCTTGAAGATACATTTCTTGCATTCTCACCTAGATTTCTTCCCCGAAAACTTGTGAGGAGCATGGCGAGAGATTTCATCAGGATATCGCAACTATGGATAGAAGATATCAAGGACGATGGAATACTGCTATGATGGGAGATTACATATGGTCACTATTCAGAAAAGACGAAAGCATGCATTCTAGAAAATCTCGATCGTTAAAGCACTTCTAATCATGAGAAGAGTCATCAAAACACTTGCAGTGCAAAGTTGTGTTGTTTATTTTGTTCTTACTAATATTGTAGCTCTTAAATACACTTCATATTATGAAAAAAATACTAGATGTTGTATAATTATCCTTAGAATGCTAAAGTAGATTGAATCAATTAACTACTGTAGAGAAAGGTTGCGTATATAACAATAAAATATAAAATCAAGAATAAATAAAGAAATATCGATGTTACGTCAAAACTAATGTGATATTTGGATTCAGTGACACGAAATACATATATAAACATGAAAAAATACAAATAAACAAAACATGTGTTACATTGTGTTATGGGCTCATTATAGATGTTAGACCACCCATCAATTGAAAGACATACAGTTTCATTATTCAGGTCATCTGCACACTTTTTATATTCCTTTTCATACACAAGATCCAAGTACTTATCAGCAATATCTTTTCTGGATGGAGGAATATAACCTGGCCTCAGGTTCTGAACCATCTTGAGGATGCTGAACAAGCCGAAATGGTGAATTTGTAGCAAATATAATTCTTGCAACTTCTTTGTCGAGATTTTCCTTTTGAGAGACTGAAGTTTTTATGATAAATCTGTCCAGAGATGTTGATGACTTTCTTTTAGATGAAAATGATTTAGCAGAAATGGCACCTGTGGAGGAGTCTGATAGTGACCTTTTTAATGGTGGAGTCAGGTTTGCAGATAATTCAAGTGGAGCCGATGATGAAGGGATTGAAGCTGTTGATACAGATCCTGAGATGGAAACAGAAAATTTTAGCATATTGCATAATTTATAAATGAATGAATAAATGAATGAATACAGTGTGATTTAGGCTACTTTTGAGTACAATAGTTATTTTTTCAGATAATGATCACATTCACACAAACCACTAATTTATTTGGAAATAATTAACAGGATATGAAATAGGTGGGCTAGGAATTCAGCCCACACAGGATTCAGTCCACTTTTTAATTCACTATAAATAATGGGTTAGTTGGGTTAGGTTAGGCTAAATCCCTTTGGGCTGAATCCCATGTGGGCTGAATTCCAATGGAACCTATAAAATATATTACACAATGTTGAATGAAATGAATAACAATCATCTAGGCCCCAAAGTTGAGTGGATACAGTATATTATAGTGATATAGTCATTACCCAAATTTAGAAGTAATGAAGTTGAAGTATCATCTCTTTAGGCCTTCACATCTTTATTGCACATGCTCTCCATTGATCACCAAATTTATATAGTTGCGTATGAAAAGGGAGAAATGCACACAATATAAGTAAAATTATTTACCTGGGTCATCAATTTCTTCTGTATGCTGTGGCTAACCTTGGCATTTATCTCTGTGAGATTTTAATCTTGACACAATGCCCTGTAGTTCCTGGCTGCAGTCTTTGCATTTAGCTCGGTACCCTTTGCCAGAAATTGTTGGTAGTTTTTCAAAATAATTCTAGACAGGATAATATTTTCTGCCTGAAGGAACCACTCTGCCAGGTCCAGAAGACACCCTTCCTGGTTCATTCCAAAGCAGTAACTGACTCAGTGAGAAGCTGCTTACCTAGAACAAGTTTCAACAAGAATCTTGTTGAAACTTTTTGTGGGCTGCACAGTGATATATACATGTAGGCTTATACCGTTCCTTGTATACTTGTGGCAAGTCTATAACACTGCTCCTTATATTGATATGCTAAAAATGTCCTTTAGCAATCAGATCACATATCAGATAGTAATCCCACAATATTTAAAATCGATAAAAAGTCTATTTAAATCAAATAAATCTGATTTAAATAAAAAATATATTTCTTATATGTTAAAAAAAAAGTAAAAAATCGCCAACCCTGGTGTCCACTAACCTCATACAATAATACCTGTCAAGTCCGGCTAAAATTGGCATTTCAAAGCATAACAGTACCTTAAAAATAGTTTCTTATTTCACTATAAAAGTTTATATTAACTTATACTGCATTGAATAAGTCAATAGTTGATATATCTATCCTATATACAATGCTAGGTTTCTAGTTTTGATATATTTGTCCAATATAAAATGTTAGGTTACAAAGAAAGCAATGGCCTCCGCTAGCGGACCCAGGCATCTGGGTGCGCACGTCCTGTGTAATAGTAGTCCTTGATATATATATATATATATATATATATATATATATATATATGTATATTTATATATATATATATAAATATATGTATATGTATATATATATATATATATATATATATATATATATCTGACCTTGCCATAAACTGAAAGGTCTCCTGTCAACCCTCCCACTCATTCATTGCAAATCCATTGTTATCTTGCCATTGTCCAACAACGCTGCTGCTGCTGCTGCTCCCCAGGTCTTTGTAGATGTCACGCCAAGCCAGGCTGTCATACATGATCATTTCAACCCATCGTGTGCCAATGGTTCCAGCGTTAATATGATACTGACAAAATATTTAGATGCAATGTCACGCTACCGCCTCATAGACCCCCACCCACCCCTGCTCCCCGACAGTTCGTGGGTGGCTTTCGAAATTATGAAAAACCCGCGCTAATACGACAAGGAGAATGGACGAGCTCTAATGTCGATTCCGGAGTGCCCTTCTCAACTCCAGCTTAATAAGAGGGTCATTTAAACTGATACACACAATCACGAGTCCAGCGCGTGATCCAAAGACCAAGGTGAATACATCACTCCCGTCAGCCGACCTTGGACTGTCCCCTGTGAGGATCGACGTGTCGTCAATGTGTGTGTGTGTGTGTGTGTGTGTGTGTGTGTGTGTGTGTGTGTGTGTGTGTGTGTGTGTGTGTGTGTGTGTGTGTGTGTGTGTGTGTGTGTGTGTGTGTGTGTGTGTGTGTGTGTGTGTGTGTGTGTGTGTGTGTGTGTGTGTGTGTGTGTGTGTGTGATTCACCATGGTCTTGGATCACGTGTTGGACTCGTGATCGACAGTTATTTCCCTTCCGTAAGAGAGCTCAGAGCTCATATATGACCGATCTATGGGTAATGCTGTGACCTTACACGCACACACACACACACAACTCCCCGCCCACGAGAGTTGGAGTAACAAACCGCAGCGCAGCGATACTGAAATTATTTCACCCCTGGGCGGGATTCGAGCCCTGACCGTCGTAGTGGCAGCCGAGAACTCTAACCATTGCACCGCGAGGTGTGAGTGTGTGTGTGTGCGTGTGCGTGCGTGTGTGTGTGTGTGTGTGTGTGTGTGTGTGTGTGTGTGTGTGTGTGTGTGTGTGTGTGTGTGTGTGTGTGTGTGTGTGTGTGTGTGTGTGTGTGTGTGTGTGTATGTGTGTGTATGTGTGTGTGTATGTGTGTGTGTGTGTGTGTGTGTGTGTGTGTGTGTGTGTGTGTGTGTGTGTGTGTGTGTGTGTGTGTGTGTGTGTGTGTGTGTGTGTGTGTGTGTGTGTGTGTGTGTGTGTGTGTGTGTTTGTGTATATGTGTGTGTTTGTGTGTATGTGTGTGTGTGTGCGTGTGTGCGTGTGTGTTGCAGCAGCGACAGCAGGAGCACCTTGAATCGTCAATGAACCTGAGAGGACCTGAAAAACTGCACTCGGCGAGCGCTCCGTCGACGGCGGCTGCGCGTGCACCTTGCTGCCCGCCCGTCCGTCAGGCCCCAAAATCTGCCGCTCTGGCTCGACCCTCCTCACTCTACCGACGAGAGGGTAAGAAGGTGCCACAAAGACGAGTACAACAGTCTGGGGTGACAGCCGTAACAAAAAGAGGAGGGTCATTTGAAGTGGAAGATGTTCCTTGAGAGGGGACGTTCATAAAACATTTTTCCCTTTCGAGAGGAGTGCCACATCGGAGATGAAGGAAATTGACTAGCGACAGCCGGAACTAAAAGGAAATGGTCACCACTCGAAGCACTTTGATTAACTTTTGTGGCACCACCAACATCTGTACAGATACTTCCTTCTTTGTTTTTGTTTTTTTTAATCGGTTAAATTCTGTGTGTGCGTGTGTGTGTGTGTGTGTGTGTGTGTGTGTGTGTGTGTGTGTGTGTGTGTGTGTGTGTGTGTGTGTGTGTGTGTGTGTGTGTGTGTGTGTGTGTGTGTGTGTGTGTGTGTGTGTGTGTGTGTGTGCGTGTGTGTGTGTGTGTATTACCTAGTTGTATTTACCTAGTTGTATTTTACGGGAAGGGGAGCTATGCTCGTGGTGCCCGTCTTCATATCTCATTTTATCTAGACTGGTTTTAAATTCGTGTATCGTTTTTGCACACACCACTTTCTCATCTAACTTGTTCCAAACGTCTATTACCCTGTGGGAAAAGCTGTTCTTTTTCAGGTCTCTTCTATAGCTGTCTTTCTTGATTTTCTTTCCGTGTCCTCTTGTATTTCTACTATCCCATTTTATTAGATCCTCTCTATCAATAGTTTCTATGCCTTTCATGATTCTATCAATAGTTATCAAGTCTCCTCTCTCTCTTCTTTGCTCTAATGTCTGTAGCTCAAGTTTTGCTAGTCTCTCTTCATATGATAGTTCTGAGAGTGTTGGTGCCAATTTCGTAATTGGTTTTTGTATTCTTTCAAATTTTGTTATACATTTTTTTGTACTTGGTGACCACGTTGTCGCTGCATACTCCAATCTTGGTCTTATCAAAGTGACTAGTATTTTCTTCACCATTTCTTCGTCCAGGTATGTAAATGCCACTTTGATTGTTCTTATTAAATTATAAGTTTCTCCAAAATCTTGTTTATATGTTTCTAAGGGGACATATTATTCATAATAATGACTCCCAGGTCCTTCTCATTTTCTATTTTTTCGATTTCTTCTTCTCCCAATTTATATGATCCCACTATTCTTTTTTGCTTTTTCCAAATTTCATTATACTACTCTTCTTAATATTGAATTCCATCTCCCACTTCCTACTCCATTCCCATACTTTATTGAGATCACTCTGTAGCGACTCACAATCTTCTTCAGTGTTCACTTTTTTCAACAATTTTGCGTCATCCGCAAAGAAGCTTATATAACTTTCAATTCCCTTATCCATATCATTAATATATATATAGCAAACATTATTGGGGCCAGAACTGTTCCTTGTGGAACTCCACACTTCATCCCAATTAGAGTGTTTGTCTCTTATCACCACTCATTTTTCTTTCATGCAAGAAGTATTCCATCCACTTCAGCAGTTTGCCCTGTATTCCTCCTGCAGTTTCTAATTTCTTTAGCAATTTCTTATGTGGCACCTTATCAAAAGCTTTTTTCAGGTCTAGAAATGCACAATCAGCCCATCCATCTTTCTTGTATTACATTTATTAGAAACACATTAAGTTTGTGACGCATTATCGTCTTTGTATCCAAGCTGCCTTGGATTTAGTACGTTGTTTTTTCCAAAATGCCTTACCCATCTAATTTTGATAATTCTTTCACAAATTTTAGCTATCGTACCTTAAGAGAGACCGGTCTATAAATAGTAGGATCTTCCTTGTTTCCCCCTGTATATATTGGTACTATATTTGCTCTTTTCCAATCTACTGGAACTTTTCCTTCTTTCAATGAACTGTTTATTAGACTATGTATTTTGTCTGTTAGTTCGTTCCTGCATTTTCTCAAAACCCAGTTTGCCATTTCATCTGTTCCATGCAATTTTCTGACATCGAGATTACTCAAGTGATTCATTATTTCATTCCTTGTTACTTCTATTTCTTTCATAGGGGAGACTTTCTCCTCCCACTCGATATCTCTAGGTTGTATGTTCTCCCTCGTAAACACCGATTTAAAATACTTGTTCATAACTTCTCCCATTTCTATTTCCTCTGTGTATTCAACTCCTCCTTGTCGTAGTTTCTCTAATTCTTGTTTGTTTTTCATTTTGTTGTTTACAAATCTGTAAAATAGGTTTGATTGATCTTTACATTTTTCTATGACATCTTTTTCGTATTTTCTCTTTTCTTCTCTGCATACTTGTACATATTAATTTCTATAACTAGTATATATTTTCCATTTTTCAGGTCTTTTGTCTTTTTTTCCGTTTTATCCATGCTTTATCCTTTTTGTCTTTTAACTCACTACATCTTTTGCTGTACCAACACTTTACATGTTCTTTTTCTTGATTTTGTCTTGGAACATAATTTTCCATTCCTTCTTTATAAATTTTTGTCAAACTATTCCACTTCTCTTCTACTGTTGTTTCCTCTTTGTGTATTCTTTCCCAGTCTGCTTTTTGAAAGAATCCTCTTATTATATATATTTTTTTTATACATCGATCTTCCCTTTCTATATTGTTTGTTTTTTCATGTATTTTTCCTCATTTACTTCCAATTCAACCAATATGTGGTCACTTTTTCTTATTGGTGTCTTATATTCAATCTTGCCCACTATTTCGGGTTCTGGTGTGATTACTAGGTCCATTCTCGATGGTTCTTCCTCATTTATATACTTAGTATTCTTTTGTATCCATTGCGTCATTGTATGTTCTATAATCATATCAAGTAGTACATTTCTCCATAGGTCGTGTCCACCCTTCACTGTCATCTCTTCCCAGCAGATTTCTTTACAATTAAAGTCACCCATTATAACTATTCTTCCTCCATCTTCCATTACCTTATTTAGTGTTATCTTTGTATCTTCTAACATATTTTTGTGTTCTCTCTCTTCCCACGGAGCCGTTTTAGGAGGCACATAATTTACTATAAACTTCCTGCTCTTCCCATCCTTGTCCTCCACTTCCATCATAATCATCTCTACTCTATTCCTTCCATATGTGACATTCCTCACATTTACATCCTTCTTAGCCAGGAACATAATTCCACCCCTTTGTTTTACCTCTCTCTTTCTAGTCCAATAATGATATGCACCATGTCCTACACTGTTAGGTGGTAGTGGACCTTTCAATTTTGCCTCTACAATTCCCATTATGTCAGGTTCTTTTTCATTCAGGTAATCATTCAGTTCGTTCAAGCCTGTTATTAAGCCATCTATATTTGTGTAAGACACTTTTAATTGTCTGCTACTTCCATCGTGTTTTCTGTTTCCCTTCTGTTTTTCTCTGCTATAAACCATTTCTTCACTTGCATATCCACTACTCTCCAATAGAATTTCTCTCTTTCTGACTATTTTTTTCTATTTTTTTTCCTTAGCTTCTAGTCTTTTTGTTTTCTCATCCTCTCTTTCCTCTTTATTCATTTCCCTTTTTATCCATACCTGTTTATATTGATCACCGTCTGCTAGTTTCCCTGTTTTTGCTAAGATATTCTCTGCTGTTGGTTGTGACCTGAATTTAACCTTAATTGGTCTGGTCATATCTGTATTGTATTTCTCTAGCCTATATATTTCTTCTATTTGTTTCCCCTTTCCGGTTCATCTTCTTGAACTACTTCTAATATCTTATTTGCTTTTTCCTTTTCCTTCTTTATTCTTGTAGTTCAATTTGGATTATACTTCTCTTCCATCCCTAATATAATTATACATTTCTTTTTTTCCGCTCTCTTACTATATTCTCCTTCTCCCTCATCACTTTAATAAATGTGTCCTTAGTTTGTTCTTTCATCAGCTGTTTCACTATATCTGTAAATTCAATTATATTGTTCTCTTGTACTTTTTCCAACCACTTACCTCTTTTGCTATGGACTCTTTATCCTCTTTATTATTCCCCTTTGATTCCTCATTCTCATCCTTTACTTCTCTTAACTGTCTTTTTAATTCTTCTATTTCTTTAGTTAGGTTTTGGTTCTCCTTCTTTAGTTCTTCCAGTTTATCAACTCTTTGGGTAACTAGTGTTAATTGGTTAAACCTAACCTCCCATGCTTCGTTCATTTTTTTAGTTTCTCCTCTAGATTTACTAGTCGGGGGAGGTTGTCACCTCCTCCCTCATTGAATATTTAAAAGCAGTTATCTTCTCTTTCCATTGATCTGCTATTATCTATATTTCTGCTTTTGACACTTCTGCTTCCTTGTTCTTCCTCGTCTGTGTGTTCTACATCCTTTTGTTTACACTCCTTCTAATATCCGGGGCCCGTTCGTCCCCTTCTTCATTTCCCCAGTAATCCCTCTCTTTCACCTTTTTCTTCACCTTCCCACTACTTCCCTACTAATGCAACAAAGGTACTCCCTCGTTGTTGAGATCGATAAAACTTGAATTTTCCTGGAGTTCCAAACTTCGTTGTCACTTCAACCGACGTGTGTGCGTGCGTGTGTGTGTGTGTGTGTGTGTGTGTGTGTGTGTGTGTGTGTGTGTGTGTGTGTGTGTGTGTGTGTGTGTGTGTGTGTGTGTGTGTGTGTGTGTGTGTGTGTGTGTGTGTGTGTGTGTGTGTGTGTGTGTGTGTGTGTGTGTGTGTGTGTGTGTGTGTGTGTGTGTGTGTGTGTGTGAAAACCTTTCCCAAAATATTTTTCTATATTCAATTACAGTATACAGTCCACCCAGCCATCTATTTCATATAGTGCACTGATCCCTCAAATGTATAGCCTTCCTTTTCAAAGTACAAATTAATTATTTGCCATATATCTTTCACAAATGTCACATTTTAGCTAGAATGTTAATCAAGAACACTGGTCTATTATTTACGGATTCCTTTATATTTCTTCCTTTATAAATTGGGACAATGTTATTAATTTTTCAATCTGCTGGCGCTTTCATCTCTTCTAAAGGACACGCATTAGCTCTTGAATCTTACCTATCAGTTGTTCTCTACATTTTGTAATTAATTTGAGATCCCATAAGACCCCTTGGCTTTTCGTACCTCTGATGTATCTAGAAGTACTTCCCGCAAGTCAATATTTTGGGGGCTTTAGCGACACCCCTACGAACGAGTCACTTTTTTTTTTATAACTAGAGACTAATCTTTATAAAAAAGTATGCTGATCATTTAACTTCTACTGTCCCTACTTTCTATTACCCTCCTTAATCTTCACCCCTCTTCTATCCATTGTTCCCAAAGATAGAAGTGCTGGTCATTGGCAACAATCCAGAATCCTCCCGCACTTCCACCCAAGAGTTTATCAGAAAGGTTAACTAAGATAGAAATTAGATAGATATTTTCAATTATTTCAGAATTACGAACCAATTTCAGAGTTCAGACGACAAAATCGAGTCCCGCAATGGAATCACTCAATTCAGGTAGTGGATCAAGAGAACAATGAATATACGTTGGTAGCCAGAGATTTCAATGCCAGAGTAGGGGGGAACATTACGCGTGAATCATGCCCTGGGAAGTTTTGAGTAGGTAAGAGAATGAAAGGTGGGAGACTAGTTAGTTTTGCGCATAGGTACACCATAATAAGAAATTATTACATTCTTCTAAGATTCTATATTAGTAGATGACAATAACAGTGTTATCATACCAAATCGAATACACAATTAAATCTACTCTCAAACCAGTAAGAAATATGATAGTGCTCATATCGCATAAACCTAGATACATGAAATAATACAGGAACAATTTTCAAATGGAAATAAAAATGCTAACCAAAATAATAATAATAATAAAAAAAAAACATATTTTGTTCTGGCTACCATCAGATGAACTTATTCAACGTTGGTCAAGAATTTATGCTGAAAAAATTAGGGATATTTCAATTAAGGAATCCATGGGAAAGCGGCAAAGAAAGAGTAACCTTTTCAAGGAAATTCAGCTTGGATTTGGCCGTGCAAGCTGCTCTTTCACATACTGCTTTAGTGGATGTTTTAGAGATGTGGTTGTGGGCGTACTCGTTCAAGGTTTGTATAATTTACAAGACAAAAGTGTTCTAAATTCATGGATATAGAAAGATCAGGTTACACTGGAAATCAAAACACATTCTTACCTTTCATACTCTGCGACCTTTTGACTGGAAGCGATGGCTTCGAAGACAATGCCCTGTGTTTATTACTACACTCGTCCACCGTCGATATCTCCTTGTACGCCACACAAGTCTGCGGCGGACCCGTTTTGTTACAGTTCACGAATTCAAACTCACTTTCTGCGTCTGACCACGTGACGAGATGAGCTTCTTCCACCTCTCCTTGGAACAACTCTTCACGGGTCGTAAAGAATGATTCCTCAAGTCCCCTGTCCACTCGATAACTCTGTACCACATCTCTCGACCCTGGGACAATTGAATCGTGCGGTCCGGATGTCTGAAGAGCTTCGGTTTTTTCTTCTACTTCGATTAAAACAGATTCAGAATCGGATTCTGGAGGATTGAGGTATCGGTTTTCTAAGAGAGCGAGAAACGTTTTAGGCGAGGGTAGGTCGTCAGTGACTTCATCTTTTGGTCTCTGATCCTCGGGTGATGATTGGCGGCGACTGGGTCGTCGTTCCTCACGATTCTTTGCCGAACGCTTTCGTCTTGGGGGAGCAACGACCGGGGGAGGACTTTCGGCCTTAGGCTTGTGGTCTTTGAGCTTCGGCTGGAACATGTCATAGTCAATATTGTCCAGTTCGTAGTCCGTTTCGGAAAAGGACTCGAATTCCCCATTTATGTGAATATCTTCATCAGAAAAGGACTCCGAAAGTTCTTGTGGAGTAGGCTTTGAAGAAATATGTGTTCTACTTTCCAAGTTGCCTGCTTCTGTGAAGTGACTGTAACTGATCGTTGAGTCTTCTGGCGAAATTATGTTCTGTTCAACTGAAGCAGACATAAGCTTTTTGGATTCGATATTACTGGACGTTTTCGGCATGATGGAAATTTCTGAAGAAGAAGAGAATTGAGATGGTGTAGTAATGACTCCTAAGCGGCTAGGCGAAAACGCTTCAGGTCTAGAGAAATACCCACCCAAAGACAGGGATGATCTTTTAGGAGGTACTATTACATTTGGACTTCTATCAGTTGCATCAAGTACAATGCCATCATCTCCCATAGTTTTCTTCCTCTCCTCAGCAAAGAAATCTTTGTACTTCTCATCCCATATGAGGCTATGCCGTACCCTGTCTGCCAGTCGAAGCTGTTGGTGCTTCGGATGCAGAGAGCCGTGCTTCTGTGAAATTTCCACATTATCGTTGTCTTTTATTGTTATCACAGTAACTTCTGTTGATGGACTCACGCCTTTCACTACAGAACTTCTGGTTTCTACCTCATCCCCTGAACCTTCGCTGGCGTCTATATACGGGATCGAATCTGATGTCCTAGTCTTTGGTCGGTGTCGACAAAAGAAGGCTTTGGTGTTTTCTTGTATAGGCGTTTTCCCTGGACTTGTATATTCCAGGTTCTCATACGCGTCATCATCATTCTCCTGAGGTGTTTCCTTTCTTATGTCCATCGCCTGTAGCTCTTCGTCGTTCATACGTCTGACTATCTGGAAGTTTTCATATTTTTCATCGTTTTCAGAAATTATATCACCATCCTTTGTCATGCGAATTATTTGATAGTTTTCATAAGCATGGTCATCGTCAACATCACTGTCCTCCTTTTTAAACACTTGGCACACGTAGATGGCTTCAAGACTGTGGTCGTTCTCAAACTGTTCGTCACCAGAACTTGTGGGAAGAGCTTCGTATACAAAAGTGATATTACCAAAGCTTCCCAACTTTTCTTCTTTTTCCAGACTGAAATAACCACCTTCAGGATCGTCGTCATCGCCATCCTTTGGTTTGTCTAATGGTCCTTTGGAATGAATGGTTGCTTCTCTTGTTTCTATTCCACATACATTTTCCCATTTCCTTCTTGATCTTGAGCGCCCATAGGCATCGTCGTCAGCAACTTCACAGTCATTTTGTTTGCCTTGGTCACTGTAGTCTTTGATGTGGCTTTCCTCTTGATCATTTGTGCCACACTTGTTTTTCAACGAGTACTGACCTGTCCCCTCACTGCTACTGCCCCTGTTGTTCTTATTGTTGCACTGCTTTGCAGCAAGAAACGGTGGTGGCACGATGGCTGACTTACGGGGTCTTGAAGCAGATCGGGCCCTCTTGGGCCTAACTGGAGTCTCGTCCGGCACCGCGTCAGCGACTGCCGGACTTTGTAATGATAGATTCGGATTTTCTGTGGCGCTGAAACTTCGCGTCCTCGATGCAGAGCGTACTCTTAAACGTTCTCCTTTGGTACTCACCCGGATCTTCTCGTTGTTTTCTGGATTAAAAGATGGTGAATGCAGCTTCTCCGACTTTCTCCTTCTGTCGCTAGACCTGTGTTTCTTCGGGCTCGCGAGACCTCCGAAGTCTCCTTTACTCATTGCTGCTATTGCGCTCTTGGAGTTTTGGCTACTTCGCAAGGATTTTTCACTTTTTCCACTCATCAATGATCTTTCACTCTCGCTGGGTGGTAACCCAACTTCCTCTTTACGGTCGAAAATCGTTCTATCTTTCTTGTCTCTTTTCTTAGATTTCTTTCCACCGACATCAATATCTTGGAAGGACACTCCAGAAACTGCTTTGTAGACGCTGGTCTTGCGTTGAGCCATGAAGGATGAGGGTGCAAGCACTTTGTTTATCACAGGCACGAGCCTTTGTTTTACTCCCCTCCTCTCTAATTTATTGCCCGAGGCAGCTTTCTGCACCGTGGAAGGTGACAAAAACACTTTAAATTCGTTGCTAGCATCCATCCTGATAGTTACAAATAATCCCAAGCAAAGTTTAGATTTTGGGTGCGTGCGGACGTCACTCTTCCCAGAATGTGTTTGTAGTGACGGACTTTTCACTCTCCGAAGTGATAAAGGCGCACTTGTGTTTTAGATTCAGTGAGCACAGCACTACGCATTCGCACAAAAGAAAAGGGTGATCGTCACGCAAAGCGTTTTTAAAATGGAAGAGTCCTTTGGCACTGCAGCACCAACACCGGGCTTGGAAGGTGTCACGAACGACTACAGACTTTTCCTCACACTTCGGCGGAAGCGAGCGGAGTGGACAAGGGGACGGGATGAATCACAAAAAATGCGTTTCTTGTTTCTGACTGCGATGGTGGTCGTGGATCTTTTGCTGATCTTGCCAGTGAAGGTTTCTTCTCGCCATCACTCTGGACAGAACAGTTTTTTTCCAAGAGGAGCTCCGATGGCTACGGCTGCCGTTGACCTCCGAGTATCCACTCGCGGGTTACCGGTCAGGTCAAAGGTTGTCTCCTGTGACAGTACCATCTGGAAAGTGAAACACAAAATATAAAGTTAGTATATAGCATATGGGCACGCAAGAATATGTACCAAAATCAGACATGTACGTCACCCTTTCGGTTGCAGTTCTTCTAAACTTTAAAGGAAAATCACCTGCATGGCCTTAGAACAAATCACTGAAAGCCCCTCCCCCCACCCGCAGTTTTGTGTGTGTGATTCACCATGGCTTTCAATGATGTTGGTGCAGCGGACAAAATCTCATTCTCGAACTGCTGCATGGTGATCTCAGCCAGGATTACCGAGACTGGCGAGCCCATGGGGGTCCCAATTCTCTGGTGGTACACCGTGTCTCTGAAATTAAAAATAGTTGAGTCTAGGCACAGATTAACCAACCTCATCAATTCACTGGTGGAAAGCTTTTCATTGTCCAGGTAACCCCTTGTTTCCTCCATCGCGGACAACACCGCCCGTTCCACGAGGTCTTGGGGTAGAGACGTGAACATGGACTTCACATCGAAAGACACCATAATTTCATCACTCTCCAATCTTACGTCTCGTACTTTTTCCAGGAATTCACTTGAGGATGAGGCCAGGGATTCGGTCATTCCGAAATTTTACGGGCTGCCCAATTATTCCTTTCAGAGGGTCCCCCACATACAACCTAGCGTCGGTGATGGCCAAAAGACTTAGACCCTTGGTAGTGAGCTCGACACGGATTTTGAAAAATTCAAGTGAATTCCTAGAAAAGGTACGAGACGTAAGAGTGGAGAGTGATGAGATTATGGTGTCTTTCGATGTGAAGTCCATGTTCACGCCTTTACCCCAAGACCTCGTGGAACGGGCGGTGTTGTCCGCGATGGAGGAAACAAGGAGCTACCTGGACAATGAAAAGCTTTCCACCAGTGAATTGATGAGGTTGGTTAATCTGTGCCTAGATTCAACCTTTTTTAATTTCAGAGACACGGTGTACCACCAGAGGATTTGGACCCCCATGGGCTCGCCAACCTCGGTAATCCTGGCTGAGATCACCATGGTCTTGGATCACGTGTTGGACTCGTGATCGACTGTTATTTTCTATCCCAGAAGAGAGCTCAGAGGTCATATATGACCAATCTATGGGTAATGCTGTGACCTTACATGCACAAACACACCAAATTCCCCACCCACGAGAGTTGGAGTAACAACCCGCAGTGCAGCGATACTGAAATTATTTCAGCCCTGGGCAGGGAACTCCACCAACTGCGCCACGAGTTGTGTGTTTGTGTGTGTGTGTGTGTGTGTGTGTGTGTGTGTGTGTGTGTGTGTGTGTGTGTGTGTGTGTGTGTGTGTGTGTGTGTGTGTGTGTGTGTGAGTGTGTGTGTGTGATTCACCATGGTCTTGGATCACGTGTTGGACTCGTGATCGACAGCTATTTCCCCTCCCGGAAGAAAACTCAGAGTTCATATATGACCGATCTATGGGTAATGTGACCTGCAGCGATACTGAAATTATTTCATCCCTTGGCAGGATTCAAACCCGGATCCCCGTAGTATCAGCCGGGAACTCTACCACTGCGCCACGAGTCGCGCGCGCGCGCGTGTGTGTGTGTGTGCGTGTGAAACTATGCATTGGTAATATTTGTTTACAGGTGGCAATCAGTTTCACTTTTTTTTCGTTTTAAAGCTTATTTTAGTAAATTATTTTCAGTCAAAAGGCGCTGGAAACGAATAGTGGGAACGTCATAGGTTTTCTTATGAAATAGAATTGGTAACGTTATTCGCTGTAAAGTGAGACATTTTATTGTGTGGGGTTTAAGACGATGATTTATCTATATACTTATAAAATTCTGATCATCATGTTTGTTATCTTGCTTGAAACCGTCTACTGAAGAAGAAGAGATATGACGTCACGACTGGGGACCAGCCAATCAGAAGAAGATATATGAGGTCACGACTGAGGACCAGCCAATCAGAAGAAGAGATCAGAAGCGATAAGACGTCACGACTGAGGACCGGCCAATCAGAAGAAGAGACATGACGTCACGACATCCTCTCTGTGGGTCCCAAGGAACCCCAGCACTGAGCGCGTGACGTCACAATTGCTAATTTTCCAATTTGCCAATCTTTGAATTTCCAATTTTCCGATTACATATTTTATGAGCATTAATATTTAAAAAAAAATCATATTCAGTATCTAAAAGTATAGCCAACTCCTGAATTAGCATCTATGAGGCATGATGAGTTAATCAAAATATCACTAACCGTATAAATCATATTATGCGCAGTGTAGTATATACTAGTTATGATAATTTCTATTAGTATTTTGTATACATGTAGGAAATGCAAATAATGCGTAATTAGATGTGTGTGCGTTCGTACGTGTAACGAGTTCTGGAAGTTTCAGGAAGAAAGCCTAATTGTCATTTCTATTTATGTAATTAAATTAACATTTCTATTATTGTAATGCAAAAGTTGAATGAATGTAAAATAGATGATTAATATATTATTAAGTTAGTTGTTGTATTATTTGAGTGTCTGCTATTTTCTGTGTGCAAGCGTATAAATGGAAAACAAATTGAGTAAAAGGAAACTCTCGGATACGCAATCAGTTCCAGGGTGACGAGCATTAGTCTTTCGTGAGCGAGCTCTGAGATTAAGTGGAAGTGGATAGCGGTGTACATTCTCTCTGTTCAATAAAACTGTGAACCGGAATCTCAGCTTAATTTCAATGTTGCCAAGCAACAATGATATTCCAAGCAACGACATGACATCACAATCGTCTTCATTTCACTTTTTATAACTAATTAAGTCACTGCCTTCGTCTACTGAATAGAGGCAAGAGCTCTAAATTATACTCAATTTGATATAGAAACTTATTTTCTGTGATTTATATTATACGGTGATAGTGACATAGTATATCTATCATAAAGTTTATATTTATAAACGTTGCTGCTAGCTCAAGTCCCATGGGACTCCTTGAATGATAATGATAATGAATAGGAGTGGGATTGGGAGTGGGAGTGGAACTGGGAGTGGGATGACGAGACGTGACATAACATAGGCATAATTAAGGAGGCTCTCTTTATCTAATTTCTTGAGAACGCCTGTATCCAGTTTACTTTCCTTCGAGAGAGCACGAGGGCCGCACAAAACTGGTAAGGTATATATATATATATATATATATATATATATATATATATATATATATATATATATATGTGTGTGTGTGTGTGTGTGTGTGTGTGTGTGTGTGTGTGTGTGTGTGTGTGTGTGTGTGTGACTGTATATATAAATATATATATATATATATATATATATGTATATATATATATATATATATATATGTATATATATATATTACAAAGGACTACAAAGGCGGAGCATGCCGACAGGAGACCTTTTGGTCCATATCTAGGTCGGATGCGAAAAAAAAATCATAATAATAAAATAAGAAATAAAAACTATAACAATGTAAATAACAAATAAAATACATAAATAAATGCATAGGTATAGTTAAGTAATAAACAAACAGGTAAATAGTAAATAATGATAAATTGACATATAACTAATAATAAATGAAAATCAGACAGACAAATGATAACAAAACAAAAACAAATAATATAAGATAAATTATAATCATTACAGCATCTTGCTTAGGTATTTATCTAAATGATTCTTAAAGCTTCGAACTGAACTACATTGCACTATCTGTGCAGGAAGTTTATTCCATTCATTACCTACACGGTTGACAAAGTTGTTTCTACCTACTTCCAAATTGAATCTATTTCCGGACAGTTTGAGACCATTGTTTCTTGTCTGATTCTCATTCAATGTGAAAATTTTGTCACTTTTGATGTTGTCAATTCCCTTTAAAATCTTAAAGACCTGTATCAAGTCACCTCTGAGTCTACGCTTTTTTAGGGAAAACAGATTGATATGTTTTAGTCTATTTTCGTATGATTTATTTTTGATATTTGGAATCAGTTTTGTGGCTCGCCGTTGTACTTTTTCCAGTCTGTCAATGTCTTTAATAAGATTCGGTGACCATACGGAAACAGCATATTCCAAATGTGGACGAACTAACTATTTGTATAGTTTGTTAATGAGTGATGGACTTTTGAAATCAAAAGATCGCGCAATCAGTCCTAGAATCTTATTTGCTTTCTCAGAGGCTGAAATACACTGCTTAGATGATTTGAGATCGTTACTGATAATTACGCCGAGATCTTTTTCACTATCCACTTTTGTTAACGAATTTCCAAATAACTTGTAATCGTACTTACTGTTATTTTTACCTATGTGCATTACCTTGCATTTACTTGTGTTAAATTTCATTAGCCACTTTTCAGACCATTGCTGTAATTGATCTAAATCTTCTTGAATATCTAATTGGTTTGAGTGATCATTTGCCACTCCGCACAGTTTTGTATCATCAGCAAATTTGGAAACAGTGGATTTTAGTCCATGGTCTATATAATCTATATATACATATATATATATACATACATACATACGTCTATATATATATACATATATATATATATATATATATATAATATTTATGAATATATATATATATAATTTATATATTTATATATATACACATATATATATTGACTATATTATGACAAATAAAATTGAAGGTGAAAGAAGTTGATGAGGAGAAATGGGAGAATTTTACGCCTTAACGTTTCGACCCGCAGGGTCTTGGTCACAAAGCTTTGTGACCAAGACCCTGCGGGTCGAAACGTTAAGGCGTAAAATTCTCCCATTTCTCCTCATCAACTTCTTTCACCTTCAATTTTATATATATATATATATATATATATATATATATATATATATATAAACTTTTTATCCCACAGTCGGAAAAAGGAGACATTAATGTCGAACGTTCTGTATATTTCGATCACCAACTGTGACCCTCTTCAGCAGAATGAATACATAGTGGAAGGCATATACATATATACAAAAAATGTGAGTTGGGAAAAGGAACAAGCTCAGGTTACGTGACCGACGCTCCGCGGGTCACGTGGGATTTTGTGACCTTGGAGTAAATGAGGTAGCACTTGGTTGACTGCTGAGGTAGTAATGCAGTCAAGTGACCACTGAAGACTCGATTATTTTCCTTCTGAAGCTACATTTTGATTTATAAATTATTTCAGCATCCTCCCAATGCATGCGGTGATCTTTATTTGCAATGTGCTGAAATACCGCGGCACTTTCTTACCATATTTTACAGAATTCTTATGCTCTTTAATTCTGGTTGCCAAGTCTCTTCCAGTTTGTCCCCAATAAACAGTATCACAATCTAAACATGGCAACTTATATACACCTGGGTTAATGTCACTTGATGGTTTGCAGTGTACATTAACTATTTCCCTAAACAAGGTATTAGGATAATTGAAGATGACATTGATATTTTCTTTAGGTAATAATTGGAACATTTCATTTATAGAACCATTATAGGGTAATTTTATACATTTATTATCCCATTTATGTTTTTAGTAGAGTGGGGAGTAGATTTATGGAAACTTATTTTAGCCTTGCTAAGGGCTTTTTGCAAGAACCAATCCGGGTATCCTAGTCTTGTAAGTTGTTTTCTTATTGTTATTCTTTCTGTATCTAAATATTGTGAGCTGCAAATTCTTAGTGCTCGTAAAAATAAGCCCGAAGCAACACTTTGTTTTGTTTTATCCGAATGGTAGCTAAAAAAAAGTGCAAGTAACTCCCAGTATGGGTAGGTTTTCTATAGACTGTGAATGACAAACAATTCTGATTTCTTATTATTAAAATGGCTAGAAAAGGCAATGTATTATCTACTTCCCATTCTACTTTAAATTTTATGTTGTTGGCCAAATTATTAAGTTTATCAAAGAATTCTTTAAAAGAACCCCATTCTTCGTTCCATAACGTGAAAACATCATCAACGTATCTATACCAAAACATGTCTGGTGGTTTGATATTTGGTAATAAAACTGATTCAAAATATTCCATGTATAGATTTGCTAATACTGGAGAAAGATTTGATCCCTTCGAACAACCATATTTTTGTTTAAAGAAATGATCTTTGAAAGAGAAAACATTAGTTCTAATACATAGCTCTGTTAATTTTATGATTTTTCTTACTGGGAGTGGGAGTTGATTTTGATACTGTTGTAACTTTATTCTCTAAAAACTTTAAAACTTCTCCTGTATCGATTTTTGTGAATAAGGACACTACATCGAGACTTAATATTTTACTATTGGCTGATAAATTATGGCTTGTGATTTTACTTATGAAATCTTCCGAGTGATTAATATGAGACATAGAAAAACGTCCTACAAACGGTGGCAAGATTTCCGTGAGCCATTTTGAGGTCTTGTTAGTGCAGGAGTTCCTATTTGATATTATTGGTCTAAGGGGGATATTCTCTTTCTGAATTTTTGGGAGACCGTAGAAGTTTGGTAACTGAGGATTAGTAACTTTCAACTTATTAAACATTTCTTTTCCTACAATTTCACGAGCACGTCTATTAAAATCAGAAGTCGTGTTTTTTTTTTAGTAGATTCTTTGTCAGTTGTTCGTATGTATCTCTATCATTTACTAAGTCAAAAACTTTACTTTCATAATCTGAATAATTGAAAATGACTATTTTCCCACCTTTGTCTGCTCTGGTGATGATATTTTTACGTTTGGTGAGATTTTCTACTGCTAATTTGTATCGTTTTGGTAGTCCACAATCTTCCGTGAAACAATCCAGTAATCCCTGCATGTTACACATATGTATATATATATATATATATATATATATATATATATATATATATATATATATATATATATATATATATATATATATAAGAGCATTGTCTTAATAAAGATTTTATTGACCATTTTATTAACAACGTATCATATAAAATTTTATTTTACCCAAAGGGTCACGGGTGGTCTAGTTTCATTTAAAGGATAACCACCATGCTCAGGTACAAATTTTTATTTTATTTTTCGTAATGTTATATTTTCACGAGAACCATGTTGAAAACAAATATCTTATCTCAAAAGTAGTTTTTGAGGGACTTTTTGACAAAACATTTGTTGTCTGCTAATTTGCACTCTAAAACACAGCATACAGTGCCATCTTTTAGTATTACTTCTGATAACGTGTGCCAACCCAAGCCATCTCAAATAATAATTCGTCCTATAGCGAAACAGATGATATTAAGATTTTTCACTCTCTTTTGAAAGTAGTCTCGACTCCCTAAATATCTCTGACAACAGACAAGATGTGTGAATAGATGGCATAGTTATGGGCTATCAATTTGAACCGAAATATCTCTATGAAGAAGTTTTCATATTGGTGCATCATTGGTGCTTGCCTGTATGCATGTTGGTTCTCCAATGCTGTCTTTAGGCTCTCAAAAAGGCAAGGGTAGCATACGTGATGCATTCATTATTTTTGCAGTGTGCTCCTACACGAAATACTGTACGTTCACACTACACCTAGATGTCACAAAAGCGTTGTAAACAATTATTTCTACCACGTAATACAGGTATTTTTTCATCTCGGCCCAAGTGTGCCAGTAACAAGGTTAATTATGGTGATTTGTTACTACTAAATGAAAATATTTACTCTTTACACAAGTTATATACATTATTTTAGATTGGTTACACCTTGTATCAAAATGAAAGCTTCACAACAAGTATCACTAAACATACTAATCCGTTCCAGCTAGTGACAAATGTTTTTTGCATATATTCCTATACTGTACGTCCTATCTTCTGTCTTATTTTATTTTCCCTTTTGTTATATCTACTCTATCTAATTTCTTTATTATTCATTTACTATTTCTACTGGTTTTATTTTCTAAGGTTATTTATTCGATAGATTTAATCAAGATTTCCAAAAACAATATTTCTTATCGTTTATTTAATAAAATGGTTTACAAAAGGCCATTTAGTATCATTGTAAGAGAATCTAGCCCCATCATTTAGCTCGCCGTGAATGATAGCAGTGTTGCTGGGCGGTTATCATAACCTTTCTTCTCCTGTCTTTCTCTATGAGTTCTATATGTTATTAACATATAGTTATTCTCCGCTTCTCATTTCTTCCCAATCGTGTATTTTCCTCAGTAGTTTTTTCTTCTTTTTCATAACTCCTAAATTTTATATTAAATAGCCTGCGACACTCGACACAATCACTATTCATCAAACACAATGAAGAATGAACACAACACATGACATCACTGCGGAGTAGATAGTTCCACGGGTAGGTTTTACGAGAAAGGCCGTAGCAGACGACGTTTAGGTGATAGGATCAATAATTTCAAATTGCAATAGATAAAAAACGAAAGTACTGTGTAATTGATTTAGCTATTATTGATTTTGGTAAGTACTAAAAAACATATTCTGGTCAAATTTGACACCTTTAATTTTCAAAGTGGTTACGCTTTAAGCTAACCTAACTTAACCTAGGACATAACTAATCGTGAAGAAGGGTTGTTGGAGCACTCTCGCTCTGCCCACCCATCGCCGTGAGGGACGAGGATTCAAGTATAAGTTTTATTATTTAGTCAAATGAATAATGCTGCTATTATTTGCTTCCAACGAATTTGATTTAAAACTCATTCCTCAGAAAATACATATAGGAGAAAAATAAAGTAAAACTGAATACCGTCCGAAAATAAACTGAGGGACGCTATTAAATTCAGACGATTTATTTGTGTTTCTCCCTCCCATATTACAATTCGCTCTGGCGCCCCCCTCCCCCATTTTTTTTTCTCTGTCAGTCATTATAGTTCTTTTAGAAATCTCTAATGGTTTGAGCCTCTATTACTTCCGGTTCTAATTCCAGTTTCTCTTGCATTGTTTGGAAAAGCAGTATTTCTATATACTTTTTTGTGTGATTTTCCACGGTCTTGGGCCACGTGCTGGACTCGTGATCAACAGTGTGACTTTATACACCACCACATACCTATCGTCTTGTTCAAGTGGAAGAGGAACATATTGAAGCATATATTAGTTCAAGTTTTCACGACGCGAGTCGGCCCACGACACAAACCACACCAGCAAGCCGCCTTTGTGTGTATGTTTACCTAATTGGACTATACAGGAAAATTGTACTTGTGAGATCCTGTCTTATATTCTCCAAAGATCACACCCAACATTGAAATCGCTTATAGATTTAGCTTGGGTGGTATTATCTTCGAAGCTATTCCAGGGGTTAATGCATCTGTGCTGAAAGCTCTATTTTTTACATTCTTTAGAAATTTTTTTTGTACAATGACCTGCCGACTTACTCTTGTGTGTGTGTGTGTGTGTGTGTGTGTGTGTGTGTGTGTGTGTGTGTGTGTGTGTGTGCGTGTGTGTGAGTGTGTGTGTGTATGTGTGTGTGTGTGTGTGTGTGTGTGTGTGTGTGTGTGTGTGTGTGTGTGTGTGTGTGTGTGTGTGTGTGTGTGTGTGTGTGTGTGTGTGTGTGTGTGTGTGTGTGTGTGTGTGTGTGTGTGTGTGTGTGTGAGATAAGATGGGTTTGTCTCCTTTCACGTGTAGCCCCTGTTCACCTAGCAGCGAGTAGGTACGGGACGTTAGTCAAGGAGTTGTGACCTTGCTGTCCCGGTGTGTGGTGTGTGAGTGGTCTCAGACCTACCCAGAGATCGGCTAATAAGGAGCTCTGTGCTCACTACCGTAGGGTGGTGTCTGGCTGTCTCGACAGAGACTGCAGCAGATCCGAGGTGAATACACAGCCCTAGGCGGGTTCGAATCCCGCACAGGGCTGTGAGTCGTTACCCCAACTCTCGTTGGCGGGGAGTTGGGAGTGGGTATGCGTGTAAGGTCACAGCATTACCCATAGATCGGTCATATGGGCTCTGAGCTCTCTGCCGGGAGGGGAAATAGCTGTCGATCACGAGTCCAACACGTGATCCAAGACCATGGTGAATCACACACACACGCACACACAAACGCATGCAAACACACGGACACACACACCAACACACAAACGCATATGAACACACGCACACCAACACACAAACGCATATGAACACACGCAGACGCACACACACACACACACACACACACACACACACACACACACACACACACACACACACACACACACACACACACACACACACACACACACACACACCAACACACAAACGTATATGAACACACACACACCAACACACAAACGCATATGAACACACTCACACACGCACACACACACACACACACACACACACACACACACACCAACACACAAACGCATATGAACACACACACACCAACACACAAACGCATATGAACACACGCACACACGCACACACACACACACACACACACACACACACACACACACACACACACACACACACACACACACACACACACACATAAACACACACACACAAACACACACACACACACACACACACACACACACACACACACACACACACACACACACACACACACACACACACACACACACACACACACACACACACACACACACATACATACGCACGCAAACACACACACACACGCAAACACACACACACACACACACACAAACACACAAACGCATATGAACACACGCACACACACACACACACACACACACACACACACACACACACACACACACACACACTAGTGCATTTGAGCGCACACACACACACACACACACACACACACACACACTAGTGCATTTGAGCACACACACGCACACACACACACAAGCACCCATGAACACATACACATGCAGACACGCACCCACATATGTGTATGTGTGCGTGTGAAAGAGAGAACGAGAGAGAGAGAGAGAGAGAGAGAGAGAGAGAGAGAGAGAGAGAGAGAGAGAGAGAGAGAGAGAGAGAGAGAGAGAGAGAGAGGGAGGGAGAGAGAGCATGTGCGTGTGCATGTTTTTTTGCACGTGTGCACGTGTACGTGCGTATGCATGTTCGTGTGTGTGCGTAGGGGGAAGATTGTTTGCTAAGTCGATATGTGAATGCAGCTTGTTTGGTGTTCCTTTTTTTTCACTTTTTCTCCCATGGGGCCTCAAATTGGACACTCGCCTCCTGTGACCCACACTCACACATTCGATCATCGGGGTCACACTTGCCAAACAATTATTTTTTTCTCTCTCTCTCTTTCTCTTCTCTGCCCATCAACATCACTAGTTTCCGTTGATTTCTTGACAACCTGCTCTACCTCCTCCTCTCGTTGACTCGAATTTCCTTCTGTTCTTTCGTTTGCCGTTAGGTTAGTTCTGGTCGTCGTTCCGCCGACGTGCTCCCTCAGCGAGGTGCACCTCATTTCTTACTTTGTGCGGCGTTTAATTGATTTACCAGGCCCGTGTAGTCGATCCTCTCGTTCTGCTTAAAAGCTTTCTCGCCTCGTGACCTCTTTACCTCGCTCCTGGTCTCTTTCTCTAATGTATATAATGTGTTCGTTTTTTGTGTCCAGTGAGTGTGCTTGCGTGTGTGAGTGCGGATGTGGGTGTTTGTGTGTACACGTATGTGTGTGTGTGTGTTTAATTGGGAGAGAGGCTCCCACGGGCTTTGGGTGTGAGCCCGTTTGGTGGGTGATTGTACATACGAGTGTGTGTGGGCCCAGCCACACACACTCATACATTCACAAGATATGCACACGCATAAGAATGCGCATGCACATCTCCGTGAATGCACCCTTCTCAATATAGCTGAATTGATGGTAGGTGGTGACATCTTCGTAATTATAAAGTAAGAAAAGGGGAGGGGGGTGATCCAATGTGTAAGTGTGTGTAACCTTGGCCACACACACTCATACATACATTGGATGTGCATACGCATGCAATATGCGTATGCACATCACCATGGATACACCCTTCCTGACAATAAGCATATATATATTGAAATAAAGGGGGGGGGGTGATTCAATGTATGAGCGTGTGTGGCCTTGGTCACACACACTCATACATACATTAGATGTGCATACGTATGCAATATACGTATGCACATCGCCATGAATTCACCCTTCCGAAAGAGACATGTATATATAATATTTAAATGGGGGGCTGACACTCCACCAGCCGACGCAGTTCAAACTGACTTAAGTGGCTGCATAGGCGGCGCACAAGACCCTCAGATGTTGTCGGAGGCCCTCTCCTCAGAAAAGCAGTTGCGGGGCAATGCTTGAGGTAGTGGTTCAGGGTGGCTTCAGGGTGGCGGCAATGATGGCATCTCTTTTCTTCTGGTGTGGGGTTCGTCTTGATTTGCCAGAGACAACGGTCCTCCAGCCGCAGACGGAAGAGCAGAGTTTCCACTTTTCTAGGTGTGGAGCGAGGAAGTACAAGGGGCTCGTAGTCTGTGACTGCCCTGTACCACCTCGCCCTCTCTGACACCTCTGCCTCCAGTCTGTGCTCGAGGAACCGTTGTACCTGGTTAAGAGCCCTGGTGCGTAGACGCAACTGATTTCTGCTGAGAGGGACGACAACATCGACTTCAGGTCTTTTGCGCGCCGCTTCTGCTGCGGCGTCGGCTAACTCATTACCTGGGACGCCTACGTGGCTTGGCACCCAGTTGAGCGTAACACTCCTGCCTTGCTGATGCAGCTTCAGCAGGAGTGCTAGGATGGAGGTCAGAAGGCGTACATTGTCGCTGGGCTGTATCGATTCTAAACTGCCTAGCAAGGACTGTGAATCCGTGTGGATCACCACAGGACCAGCTCGAGATATTAGAGCATGCTCTAACGCTCCTTGGACCGCTATGGCCTCAGCTTGGAGAGTGGACGCATGATCAGATACTCTCCTGCCGTAGGTCAAACCATCCGTCACAAAAGCAGCCCCCGCACTGCGAGGCCTGTTGGGGTCTACGGAGCCATCCGTGTAATAGATCGCCGTTCCAGGTTTCGACAGTGCGCGGACGCCTTGTAGGGCCTGCGCTCGTACTCTCTCCTGGTCACATAACTTCTTCTTATTGGGAAGCTTTGTGACAACGAAAGTTGCAGGTATCGACAGCCATGGTGGTGGGGGCTCGAACTCTGGATGTGGAGAGTCCCTACTTTTCTCAAGGAGAGTGCTGGTGAGCTTGAAGGAGTCCAGGATCCCTGCCGCCTGTGCCAGCCAGGTATCGGAGTGGATAAAAGTACCCAACCGTCCCAGAGCTGTCACAAGGCTCTGACTCAGCTCAGTTATCCTGGGGCTCTGGACCAACTTGGCAAGAAAGTCGACCTCCAGCCTTCTGACCCGTGATGTTAATGAAGGCAACGAAGCCTCCATTCGGAGGTTAACGATCTTAGTCCAAGGTTGAGCTCCTAGGATAATCCTTGCTGCGGCATTTTGGCAAGGCTCCAGGTCTTCAAGCTTGGCAGTCGCCACATTTATGAGAGCTGGGGCAGCGTAGTCCACCAGACTGGGGACTGCGTGCACATAGAATGTGCGAAGGACCCGATGCGTGGCACCGAGTGCCTTCCCCGTCATTGCTCTCATAACTGTGGTTCTTGCCTTCAGTCTCTCCTTGAGATAAGTAAGTTCCCTCTGAAAGGTGAGCCTCTCATCAATCCAGACCCCCAGGTACTGATACTGGTGAACCCAGTCCAGCCTAAGGTCCTGGATGGTGAGGTGCTTCCCCTCTGTTCTGAGTCTCAGTGCCATAGCTTTCGACTTTGTAGGGGAGATCTTTAACCCCAACCTGCTACATTCCGTCGCCACAGTGCTTAAACAGCGTTGGGCCCTGTTGAAGCACTGCCGTTTCCCAGTAATTAAGAGCGCAATGTCATCTGCATAGCAGATGACCTTGCACCCCTGTGGTAGAGGTAGTTCCAGAATGTTGGAGACGAGCACATTGAACAGAGTGGGGCTGAGGACCCCCCCCCCCCTGTGGAGTGCCATTCTCCAACATTCTGGCCTCTGATATGTGACCTTGAAAGCGTACTTTCGCAGACCGGTGACTGAGATAGTCAGCAATCCAAGAGAGCAGCTTGCCTTTTACGCCCTTGCGAGCAAGGGTGTCTAATATCACAAGTGGACTGGCCAGCTCAAACGCCTTTTCCAAATCCAAAAAGACCACAATGGACGGTGTTCCACTGACAGCATTGAGGAGTGTTGCTATACTGTTTCCTGTGCCAGTGCCTTTGCAGTAAGCATGGATATGCTCATGCAATGGGCCCAGTTTCCACAGCAGCCTGTTTAGCACCATCCTCTCTGCTGTCTTGCCCATGCAGCTTGTCAGGCTGATGGGGCGGTAAACACTAGGTTCCTTTGGCTTTGGAATTGGCGTTATGATTGCCGTCTTCCAGGCTGTTGGTAGCTTGCCAGTCCTCCAAGACGCGTTTATCACCCTTAGAAGTGCCTCGTCACCCGCTGGTCCAAGGTGGGCCAGCATGGAATAGGTGACGAGGTCCTCTCCAGGTGCCGTGTCTGAGCTGGTCTTGTGTGTGACCCGTAGCTCCTGAAGCGTAAAGCTAGCGTCAGTATCATCCGACCGACTCACCATGTCCTCAACACCTTGGCGCCTCACTCCTTGGAGGTCCTGCAATGTGTCTTGAACACACTGCGGGAGTGAGGTGCTGCTGGAGCGAGAGACAAACTCCTGCACCAGCCGCTTCGCCTCAGCATCAGGGGCATGATGAGTGCGTCGTGGTTGAGTCCTGCCAGTAGCCCTACGGAGCTTAGACCACAGCTCTGCTAGGGAGGTGTGAGCAGTAAAGCCCTCACACCATTCAAGAAATTTAGCTCTTCTGGCATCTGCAGCTATGACGTGAGCGTCATGTACTGCAGCGCGCAAGTTGGCCAAATTAGTCTGAGTTCGGCGCCGTCGGAAAACACGCCTAAGCATGTTCACCCGATGGTTGGCCTCTCTCACCTCGGGGGTATAATACCAGCTGTTCTTATGTTCTCTGGGGGACTGGCGAGTCTTTGGGATGGCTCTGTTGGCAGCCACCTGAATGGCTGCAGAAAAGTCAGCTTCCAACGTTTCCACGTCCTGTGGTGGAACGTAGGACGCTGCCCATTCTTCAACAGACTTCTCAAACACTGTCCAGTTTGCCGAAGCTGTCTTCCACCTGGGAACAGGTAATACAGCTGGTATGGGTGGTGAATCCCGTATGTGCACAGAGACACCAAAGTGATCGCTAGTGACAATAGGATGCACCTCCCAGGTTACCCTAGGTGAGGAGAGTGGCCGTCGCCAAGGTCAGATCAAGTCGTCCACCTTGCACGTGCGTCGGATTTCCATCATTCAACAACGCAATGTCAGGGCATTCGTCTAATACTGAGTTTAAGTGGCGCCCAGCGACATTGGGCCCTTGGGACGACATTAAAATTTCATGGTGGGCGTTGAAGTCCCCTCCTATGATGAGGAGCCTGTCCGCAGCAAGAGTACACACTTCTCCAAGGTCCAGTTCTGCTCTCAGGCCCCTGTATATGTTGTAGATGGTGTACGTTTCATGGGCCCGATGGAGTCGAACCGCAAGAACTTCTACACCATCCCCACATGATACAGGGTCCGTGATTTCACTGCAGGGGATGGATGATTTGACTAAGATCATGCACCCTCTAGCAGTGAGTGAACGAGGGAGGGAAAAGATGCGATATCCCGGAAATCGCACCTCGTCGCTCACCAACGTCTCTTGGAGAAGCATGATATCGTAATCATGCTCTTGCGCAAGCGCAAGGAGATACGAACTTTTACTGCGGAACCCGTTAAGGTTCCACTGTAGCAACCTCAAGTGATTATTGAACAGGGCGATGTTCTTCCCTGTCAGTTTCCATGACGGTCTCATCTTGCTCTCCCCGGTTAGAGGACAAGATGGGTTGCGACTTTGAAACAGTGGGTGCCTTTTCTTCCTCATCAGAAGAGGAGTCTTCAAGCCTCAATGCAATTTGACGTTGGGGCCTAGCAGAAGACACTCTCCTGGTCTTAGATGTAGTGGGCGTGTCTTTCCCAATGGTGAAGGCGGGTGTGTCAGGCTTGGGGGAGGTGGAAGGGGAGGAGGAGGAGGAGGAGGAGGTTGAGGAAGAGGAAGAAGTGGTGGAAGAGGCAGGGGAGGAGGCAGGGGAGGAGGAGGTAGAGGGGGAGGGAGTCCTCTCCTTTCGCCTTGGATTCCTCTTCTCTTTTAGGAGCTTGAGCACATTCTTTACGGACCTATTCACCAGCTCCAGCATCTTGCTGGTGTCATCAGCGACAGCAGCAACAACGCCAGTCACTATCAGCTCGATGTCATCCTCTTTGAGGGGGATGACATCGGACGGATATTCAGGTGGAGAGGACCGTCGGTCCTGTGCTCGTGGGGTTGGTACGGGGTGTGTGGGTTTGGCTTTGGATTTAGGGTTGGGATTAAAGGCAGGTGTGGATTTGGAGATGGGTGCAGGTTTGGAGGTGGGAGCGGCCTTTTTGGGAGCTGGTTGTGTCTGTGTGGGAGCTGTCTTCAATGTTGGGAAGTGCGCCTGATTGTTCAAATCAGGAGCACTGTGTGTAGGTGGTGGTGGTGCAGTGGCAGGAGACTGTTTCCTGCTGCCCCATACAAATGTTCCTGGGGGGGCAGGTATGAAGTCCTGCTGTTTCTCTGTCCTCTCCTTTGAGGCAATGGCCTGCATCTGACGCACTGCGCACCCGGTATTCCAGGCGTGGTGCTTCTTCCCACAGTTCGGACACTTTGGAACAGTCTCAGTGCCAGCTTTGAACTTGTCGAGACAAGTCTCCGTGGCATGAGGCATGCTACAAATTCCGCACCTGTGCTGCTTAGCAGAGCACCTCGCCTGGTGATGACCGTAGCGCTGACATTTAAAACAACGGAGAGGATCAGGGATGTACGTTCGTACATCATGCCTGCCAAACCAACCCAGGTCAATAGTATCAAACGGTTCGCCTCTAATAGTTATAAGGACCTGGCGTGTCGGCGTCTTGTCCCACCGGCGCATTCTCATGGCCGCGATTACCTGTGGGTGTTCCTCAATGACCTCGGTAGTGAAACGGGTGTGGTAATCGTGTACCACGAGACGATGCTTCCGGTCTTCAGGGTTTAAACGCTCTAAGTTCACCGGCTTACCATTGAGCGTCTTGGTCCTGTCCAACTCCTCGACGACGTCGTAGCTGCTCGGTAGCAGAAGCACGCTACCATCGCCGAGGGGTCGAAGGGACAAGAGCTGACCGCGGAGAGGGCCCTTCTCTAGTGCTCTCACCACTTCAAACGCCGTGTCGTATCCTGCCGAGGGTACGGCCTTGAACGTGGGGAGCTTGCCACCCTTAGTATTAGCTGGGGCCATCACCACGGTAGCTTCGCTACTCAATGGAGCCGGCGAACTCGGAGCGCAGCGACGCTTCTTGGACACGCAGGTCCATGAATCAGTGTCCGCCATGGCGGCACTGAAAACGAGAAAAGAAGAATCCTAATCGTAAATATATTCGTGTGTCCTATCGATCCTCAACAACTCGCGGAAAAAAAAAAAAAAAAATCGTAATCTAAGGGCAGAGATCGCGGGCGTTACCTAGCGCGTTCGTACCGTGTCTTATCCTGTCTATCTGTAAGCAGTTCACGAAATTACGAGGCTCGGTTGCGCGAGGGTGCGCGAGACCGGGCTAATTTTTGACGAAGGGTCCCCCCTCTCCCGCCGTGAAAGCGATTTTTGAAAGAACCACAGGGGCTACGCTAACCGTGCAGGGAGAGTTATATGGGACATAACCTGCCAGAGCGAGATTCCGCGAAGTAAGGGGGAATTAGCTCGGGTAGCAGGGCAAACGTAATATTAGCGGCAGCACGACAAACAGAGCGAGAGTCTCGGGTATTTGCGGCTGGAATCTTGATGAATCACGTGGCGAGACGACGAGGCGAGAGTATCCATACGGAGCAGAATATCTTTTCTCAGTGCGTATGTGTGTGCATGTATAACTGTAATATACAGGGAAGGAGCTATGGTCATAGGGTAGTTTCTTTTCTCGACGAAACTTGTTTTCTGTGTGTGTGTGTGTGTGTGTGTGTGTGTGTGTGTGTGTGTGTGTGTGTGTGTGTGTGTGTGTGTGTGTGTGTGTGTGTGTGTGTGTGTGTGTGTGTGTGTGTGTGTGTGTGTGTGTGTGTGTGTGTGTGTGTGTATTTACCTAGTTTTACCTAGTTATATTATATGGGAAGGGGAGCTATGCTCATAGTGACCCATCTTTGTATCTTTCAGCATCTAATTTCTGCACACACTATTGTTTCATCCAATTTGTTCTAGACAACCACTCTGTGTGGAAAACTGTTTTTTTTCTAGATCCCTTTTATAACTATCATTTTTGAGCTTCCCTCTGTGTGTGTGTGTGTGTGTGTGTGTGTGTGTGTGTGTGTGTGTGTGTGTGTGTGTGTGTGTGTGTGTGTGTGTGTGTGTGTGTGTGTGTGTGTGATTCACCATGGTCTTGGATCATGTGTTGGACTCGTGATCGACAGCTGTTACCACCCCGGTTGAGAGCTCAGAGCTCATATATGACCGATCTATGATTAATGCTGTGATCTTACACGCACACACACCCCTCCCCGCCCACGAGAGCTGGAGTAACGACTCGCACCTCAGCGATACTAAAATTATATCAGCCCTGCGCGGGATTCGAACTCGTACCGCTGTAATAACGGTTCCAAACGCTACCACTGCGCCGTTGAGTCGTGTGTGTGTGTGTGTGTGTGTGTGTGTGTGTGTGTGTGTGTGTGTGTGTGTGTGTGTGTGTGTGTGTGTGTGTGTGTGTGCGATTCACCTCCATGGTCTTGGATCATGTGTTGGACTCGTGATCGACAGCTATTTTACTCCCAGAAGAGAACTCAGAGCTCATATCTGACCGATCTATGAGTAATGCTGTGACCTTAGACGCACACACACACAACTCCCCGCCCACTAGAATTGGAGTAACGACTCGCAGCTCAGCGATACTGAAATTATTTCAGTCCAGGGCGGGATTCGAACCCGGACCTCCGTAGTGGCAGCCGGAAACTCTACCAATCGCCCAGTTGGGCCTATGTATGTGTTATTAATCATTCACCATGGTGTTGGATCACGTGTCGGACTCGTGATCGACAGTTATTGACCTCCCAAATGAGAGCTCTGAGCTCGTATGACCGATCTATGGGTAATACACACGCACACACACACACACACAATTCTCCGCCCATGAGAGTTGGAGTAACAACCCGCAGCGCAGTGATACTGAAACAATTTCAGCCCTGGACGGGATTCGAACCCGGACCTCCGTAGTGGCAGGCGGGGACTCTAACAACTGCGCCACGAGGTTTTGTGTGTGTGTGTATTCACCTCGGATCTGCTGCAGTCGAGACAGTGTGTGTGTGTGTGTGTGTGTGTGTGTGTGTGTGTGTGTGTGTGTGTGTGTGTGTGTGTGTGTGTGTGTGTGTGTGTGTGTGTGTGTGTGTGTGTGTGTGTGTGTGTGTGTGTGTGCGTGTTTTGTATGAATATATAAGCTTATATGGCTGTATATATGCAAAACAGATCACTATGCACACGTGACAAAAATACTTGCAGAAAGCACTTGGAAAATAAAAGAAATGAATACCGAACGTTTTCGTCTATTCAAGACATCATCAGGGTACCCTGATGATGTCTTCAATAGACGAAAACGTTCGGTATTCATTTCTTTTATTTTCCATGTGGTTTCTGCAAGTATGGCTATATATACAAATGTAAGAATCATACACATATGATGTATATACAACTAAAGAGTTCTTTTGTCAATGGATACTGAAATATTCAATAAATCGGTAGACACTGGTTCTGTTCCAACTGCTTGGAGGCAGGCAAACGTTATAGGAAAAATGCTTGAATCAATGATAGTAAATAGACTCAGAGAACACATTGAAGGGCATAATTTAATTCGTGTTTCACAGCATGGTTTCTCCAAGGGTAAGTCATGTGTGACTAATCTTCTATCCTTTTACACTAAGGTATATAAGGCGTCAGACAACAATGAAAATTACGATGTTATTTACCTTGACTTTAGCAAAGCGTTCGACAAAGTGCCACACAAGAGACTACTAAATAAAATCAAAGCCCATGGCATAGGAGGAAAAGTGTTAGAATGGATTAGAGCTTGGATTAGTAACAGAAAACAGCGGGTCACCATAAATGGAATAAAATCTAGGTGGGGCAATGTTACTAGCGGGGTCCCCCAGGGCTCGGTTTTGGGTCCCTTGTTGTTCATTATGTATATAAACGACTTAGACAAAGGGTTAAATAGTGATGTTAGTAAGTTTGCGGACGACTCTAAAATAGGACGCCTAATTAGGTCAGGAGACGACGCCCAGATTCTGCAGGATGACCTTAATATGCTGTTAACATGGTCGGTGAAATGGCAAATGAACTTCAATATCTCTAAGTGTAGCGTGTGAAACGTAGGGCTACACAACCCCGAAAATATATACAACTTAGATAACACGTTTTTAGAAAAATCTGAGTGCGAGAGGGACTTGGGAGTTCTGGTGAATCCGGACCTTAAAACCAGGAAGCAGTGTATTAGCGCCAGAAATACAGCTAACAGCGCATTAGGCTTCATTGCTAGGACGGTAACGAATAGAAGTGCAGAGGTAATTATTAAACTCTATCTAGCGATAGTTAGACCCATCCTTGACTATGCAGTACAGTTTGGTCTCCGTCCTACAGAATGGACGTAAATTCACTAGAATCAGTACAGAGAAGAATGACCAAAATGATACAAGGACTCAGAAATTTGCCTTACGAAGAGAGGCTTAGGCACCTAAACTTACACTCTCTGCAAAGACGCAGAGTGCGGGGTGATCTAATAGAAGTGTTCAAGTGGATCAAAGGTGATGCAAACAAGGTCAT
>NC_134804.1:2910000-2912500 GCF_046742065.1 Oratosquilla oratoria | reverse complement strand
GCAATGTCTAGATATATTCAATCTATATTGTTTCTTTTTTCATAATTTGAGATGACTGTGTTGTATAATTTGAGTAAGTCAGTCATGCAAGAACGTTTCCGTCTGAATCCATACTGGCTATTATTTATCAAACAGTTATTTTCTAAATGATGTTCGATAGCATCTCTGATGATAGTTTCCATAATTTTTCCTACGATTGAAGTCAAGCTTATAGGCATGTAGTTATTTGGTTTCTTTTTGTCACCTTTTTTCAATATGGGAGTAACGTTAGCTAGCTTCCATTCTCTTGGGACATCTCTGGATATGATGGATTTCTTGAAAATAATTTCTAATGGAACAACAATCTCATTTTTCATTTCCTTTAAGATTCTTGGATGCCAACCGTCAGGCCCTGGTGTTTTATTAACTTTGAGTTTTTCTATACACCTTTTAATTTTTTTCTTTTGTTATATTTACCGTAGTAAGTTCACCCTAGACTTTTCACAGGTTTCAGTTTGGAGTTCACTATGAGGTGTTTCGTTTACAAATACTAAACTAAAATAATTGCTTAAAATATCACACATTCCTTCATGCGAATATTCAAGTTGACCGTCAGCAGATAATAGTGGGTCAATGTGATTCCTTATAACCTTTTTCTCTCTAATGTAACTATAGAATTCTTTGGGATTATCTTTGGATTTATCAGCGATATTCATTTCGTAGTATCGTTTTCGCTTTTTTTATTGTATTTTTTTTATCTCTCTGTATTATTACATAACTTTGATAGTTGTTAGGTGCACCCGAGCACTTGTATTTCTTATAAGCCTGGCTCTTTTTAGTAATGCTTTTTTATGTTCCTTTGTCAAGCCATTTTGGGCGAGCCTGATTTGGGGGCGTCTGTCCTTAAACGGGATGTAAGTATGAATCATCTTAGTAAGCGTATATTGAAATATTTCCCACATCTGATCTACAGGTGTTTCGTTTAATTTTGCCTCCCAATCTGTAAGCTGAAGCTCCTGACGTAGTCATTTGAACTGAGCTTTACTGAAATCGGGTATTTTAGATACATAAGTATCTATTCCAGAAAAAAAAAAATAGTTTCACCAACTTTACGTCAGTTATCATGCTTTCGCGGCTAGTGATCAATAGATCGAGTAAATTTCCATGTCTTGTAGGCTCTTTTATATGCTGAACTAAGTAATTGTCACTGAGAAAATCTATCAAGCGACTACCTATATGGCCGCGTTCAAGGATTATCCAATGTCAGTAAAACTGAAATCACCCATTATCAATAAGTTTCGGTTGGAGAACCTAGACAGTTCTTGAAACAACATTTTGTGGTCTGCTACTGATAATGTCTTTTGCCTATATATTACACCTATATTATTATTTTTTTCTTCATTTGTTTGGGTTAATTCTACCCAAAACTATCATATGCATCCTGTTTCACTTTCTCTAAAACACAGGCATGGACATTGCTTTTAACGTACAACAGAGCACCCCAATCTTTCTTGCAGTTTCTATCCCGATGAAAGTGTTTAAACCCCGCAATATTAACTTCAGCTTCAAACTCTCCACCGTTTAACCACGTCTCGGTTATTCCTATCATATCGAGATTTTCGCTTTTGACATACGCCTGTATTTCTTGGAATTTGTTCCTAACACTACAAGCCTTAAAGTACATGGTTTTAAGAAAATCGTGATTATTTTTTCATCCATTTTGAGTTTCAACATCATGCCCCATGACGGACATATGATCCCTCACGGTCATCCGATCTCTCATCTACACATTGCCCCCTCCGTCACCGCGTCCCACACAGGCCACTCGTCGTTCATTGACATTCTGTGCGGCATCACTTCCTAAAATAATATTATGTCCTCCACTAACATTATATCCTACCGTGATATTTTGTCCTCCACTATCATTATATCCGATCGTGATATTTTGTCCTTCATTGACATTACTACCTTTCTCCCCTCCTCTATTGACATTATATCCTAAAATGATATTTTGTCCTCTACCGACATTATATCCTAAAATGATATTTTGTCCTCTACTGACATTATATCCTAAAATGATATTTTGTCCTACACTGACATATTGCTCTACATTATTGCTATGCCCTACTCTGTTATCCCCAATACATTCTATTTCCCCTTCCCTTTGGGTTTCTACCCCAAAAAAGGAACTAGTTCATTACAAACTCCCGCAATGAGATTTGTAAGAACATCTTTGCCCCTGCGAGTAAGGTGGATCTCATCGGAAGCATAAAGGTCGTGACACCTGGAAAAGAGATATCAAGGATCAAGAAAGTGGTATACCAGTTGCGTGCACAATTATGATATCATCTCATTGATCCCTATGGCTCTACTGTTTCAACACGAGCCTGCGTAGATCCTTGGAAGGATCCCACTGACTACGTGACGGCTCCAACGTTTCTTCATCTCCTGAAGGAAGACCTTGTAATTCCGAACAAGTTCCTCTGATCTCACCCTACCCACATCGTTACTTCCCGTGTGA
>NC_134804.1:2902500-2905000 GCF_046742065.1 Oratosquilla oratoria | reverse complement strand
AACATCAAGTGGGACATCGTACGACTGAGCGAAGTCCGAAGAGCGGAAGAAAAGCTGATACAATTACAAGATGGTCACCACCTGTTCTACTATAGAGGTAAGGACAAAGAAAGATCTAGTGGAGTAGGATTCTGGTAACGTAGTCAAGTTCAGTAGTTTGTCAGACAGGGTAGCTTGGATTGTGATTAGGCTGTGTAAAAGGCACACTCTAAAAATAGCTCAGGTTTATGCACCAACTTCACAGAGTTCAGACGATGAAATTGAGTCGTTCTATGATGATTTAAGTCAGGTAATGGATCAAGAAAAAAGTAAGTACACGTTGGTAATAGGCGACTTTAATGCTAAAGTGGGGAAGAAGATGGGAGATGAGACATGCATTGGTAAGTTTGGAGTAGGTGAAAGAAATGACAGAGCGAGATGTTAGTTAATTTTGCAGAAAACGACAACATGAGGATAATGAACACTTTCTTCCAAAAGCGTGTAGCTCGTAAATGACGTGGAGAAGTCCAAATGGAACAACAAAGAAGGAAATAGACTTCATATTAGGAGACGAGAGCAAAAGCGTTAGCAATGTTACGGTGATGAATAAAGTCAACATAGGTTGTGACCATAGAATGGTAGGTTGCACGGCTAAATTCAATTTCAGAGCCGAGAAAAATAAACTAATTTTAAGAAAGAAAATAAGCCTTGCAAAGGTTAAGAACAATAAGAAGAAATTTTAGTTAGAAATTAAGAATAGATTCGAAGCTCTAAGAACTATGGAAGACAGCGTGGAAGATATTAATTTGAATTTAGTGAATATCATTAGGGAATCGGCAGAGAAAGTAGAAAGCACAAAAAACATTAGAGAAAACAAATACTCCAAAGCTACAAATGACCTAATCAAAAGAAGAAGAACCATGCAGATTAAAAGCAGGAGAGACGAAATAGAAAGAGTAGAACTAAACAAACTTATCAACATTAGAGAAAAGAAAGAGAAACATGGATGAAATAGAGGAAACTATTCGGAAAGGTAAACGTATTACAGTGACCGAGCGAAAATATGCTTTAGGAAGACAGCAAATGATATATTTGAAAGATAGAAATGGAGAAATATTTAAGTGCAGGGACAGAATGGTAAAAAGAGTAGAAGAAATTTACCAAGAACTTTAGTTGTCGAAGACCGTAGTTGAGTCAGTAAATTCATGTGCAGACGTTAGTAGTGTACCAGAGATTACAAAGGAAGAAGTAGAATTTGCTCTAAAAACTATGAAACAAGGAAAAGCACCTGGGGAAAATGGTATATCGATAGATCTATTGAATTAGCTGAGTTGTACACCCAGTGCTTCCTGATGCGTGGTGCAATACTATAGTGATTTTGCTTGATAAAAAAGGAGATCCAGAAGGACCTTAGTAACTATCGACCGATTAGCTTGCTATCAAATGTATTAATATATATATATATGTGTGTGTGTGTGTGTGTGTGTGTGTGTGTGTGTGTGTGTGTGTGTGTGTGTGTGTGTGTGTGTGTGTGTGTGTGTGTGTGTGTATTTACCTAGTTGTATTTACCTAGTTGTATTTTGCGGGAAGGGGAGCTATGCTCGTGTTGTCCCGCCTTTGTATCTTGCAGTGTCTAGTTTGTTTTTAAACTCATGAATGGTTTTTGCGCATACTATTTCATTGTCCAGTTTGTTCCAAGTGTCCAAAACTCTATGAGGAAAACTGTTTTTCTTCAGTTCTCTTCTATAGCTATGTTTTTTTATTTTCTTTCCATGTCCTCTTGTGTTTCTTTTGTCCCAGTTAAGTAAGTTCTCACTATCGAGTACCTCTGTGCCTTTCATGATTCTGTAGATGGTCAATAGGTCACCTCTCTCTCTTCTTTGCTCCAGTGTCGGTAACTCCAGTTTAGCCAATCTCTCTTCGTATGATAGGTTTGCAAGTGCAGGTGCCATTTTTGTAGCTGCTCTTTGGATTCTTTCTATTTTCTTTATATTCTTTTTGGTACTGGGGGACCACAATGTCGCTGCATACTCTAATCTAGGCCTTATCAATGTAACCAATATTTTTTTCATCATGTCTTCGTCCAAGTATGTAAACGCCACTTTTATTGATCTTAGCAAGTTGTAAGTCTCCCCGACAATTTTGTTAATCTGTTTATCATAGGACAAGTCGTTCGTGATAATTACTCCCAAATCTTTTTCGGATCCTACTTTCTTTACTTCTTTGGTTCCAATTGTATATTTTCCTGATATTCTGTTTTTGCTTTTTCCAAACTCCATTATGCTACACTTCTTAGTATTAAAGTCCACTTCCCATTTCTGACTCCAGTTCCATACCCTATTTAGGTCTTCTTGCAGTGCTTCACAGTCCTCATCAGTTTCTATTTTCCTTAGCAGTTTGGCGTCATCGGCAAAGAAGCTCATGTAGCAGTTCACGTCCTCATCCATGTCATTCATATAGATAGCAAACATTATTGGTGCCAGCACAGATCCTTGCGGTACTCCACTGATCACCTCATTCC
>NC_134804.1:2885000-2892500 GCF_046742065.1 Oratosquilla oratoria | reverse complement strand
GTATTAAATTTGGCAGGTATTTGATGAGAAAAGATTCAATTATCTTTCTCCTAAAACTACAATTGGATTTATAAATAATTTCTGTGTTGTTCCAATCTATGCGGTGATCCTTTGTGGTCTTCCGGTCTTCCTCCATACATCCAGCTTTTGCATGGTATTTTATAAACTACGCTGTTCTCCTCCGCTTCGGTCTTGTTATTACCTCTGTTTTTAGCAATAGCATTTACCCTGGTGCTAGTACTGTAAGCAATTTTTAACCCCGCTTTAGTGAGAAACTGTCCCATCTCAACCGGGATAGAACAAAACATTCAGTTCACAATGGAGCACGAGGAGGATGATAGATTGGCCTTTCTGGACGCAGTGATATGGAAAAAAGGAAATAAGACCGCATTCTCAGTCTACAGGAAAAGCACAAAGACGACATTGTACACTACTACTCTGCCCACAATGACAAAATCAAGAGTGGAATTGTCATAGGTTTCTTCCTAAGGGCATATAGAATAAGTTGTGAGGATTTTATACAGAAAGAAATTAAGTACATATTTGATGTTTTCAGAAAACTACGTTATATATATACGTTTACGATTTGATTTATTGATGTGTATTTTCTTGATTGGTGATTTTTTTTTATACCCATGTTCTTTGTTTCTGTATGTCGGTAATGTATATGTTACAGATTTTCCTGATGATGTCTGCTTGCAGACGAAACGTTGAGAATTAAATAAATTACTTTGGTAATCTGGATTATGTCCACCCCACAAATGGCCGAGTCCTTGTTAGAAAGCTTGAAAATACCCATAAGAAGATTAACAAGCTCCTTAATGCTGTCGACTTATACAACACATGTCTACAAGAGAATCTGCTCCCTCAATATTCAAATGTACGTCTCCACAACCGAGCAGTACAGCATACGGAATCCTTAGAGGATTTCCGCAGGAACATGGTTAATGAAGAAACGAAAGGTAAGCTGATCCTCCTTTCATCTTTTAAAGAGGAACTCCGGGCTTCCGAGCAGGAATACGTTGCTTCAGACTTTAACCAGGATTTAAAACTGAAGACCTTAGAGGCTCTGAACTTGAAGGTAGCCAGTCACTACCAGGTAGGCAGAACATGCACCTCTAAAAAGTTATTTAAACTTTATGGAGGTTACTTAGCCCTACCAAAACCAACAGATAGCTTCATTAATCTTGCCAACGAACCTCTGTCGGAGGGCCAATGTGAATTATGAAACCTCGGAATTAATTGTTCCCTCGTGCCCAAGTTTAAGCAGGTTAACAAAAAGGTAGAACTGGCCACTCTCTTTGATAACATTTGTAAGTTACAAAAATCAGGTGTTATTTCCGTTAACCCAGATCTACAGGAACAGCTGCAGGCAGAAAGTACGAAGCACCGCCACCGCCACCATAGTCAACTTCCCCCTCGTCTGAAGGAAGCCGCAGAACAACTTCGCAACAACGAGAGGATAGTCATCAGAAGGGCAGACAAAGCTTCTTGCTATGTGATCCTTAACAGAGAAGTTTATTTTCAGAAATGGCGTGTTATCCTCCTGGATAATTCTAAGTTTAAACGTATCTCTCGTAACCCTGTTGCTCAGATCAAATCTAGACTCAACGAACTCATTTCTACTGTTAATGCTGTGATAGGAGGCAACAAATTTGTACCCCTAGTTGGTGATTTTTCCCCAGGTTATTTCTATGGAAACGTAAAGACCCACAAGGAAGGAAACCCCCTCAGGCCCATCATTTCCCAAATCCCTACCCCCTCATATAGCGTGGCTAAAACTTTGCATGATATCATTTCTCCCTATATCCCCAATACTTATTCTTTAAATTCTAGAGATGAGTTCATTGACATCTTAAGGGTCAATAAGCCTAATGGCTTTCTAGCATCGTTGGATGCTGCTAGTTTATTTTCAAATGTGCCAGTGCTTAGGACTATCAACATCATCCTTAAATATGTTTATGAACACGCAGATTTCCCCCCTCCAACCATCCCGAGGCACATAATGGAAGAGATGCTGAGAATCTGCACTACAGAGGCCCCCTTTAAATGTCCGGAGGGAAAGTTGTATGTCCAGCACGATGGAATAGCAATGGGCTCCCCCCTGGGAGTACTCTTTGCCCAAGCATTCATGTCTGCAGTAGAGGAAGCAGTTTTCCAGGACGACGACGTCAGACCATTACTTTACTACAGATACATTGACGACATTTTTGTTTGTACGCAATCAGAAGCCCTTCTCGAGAAATTAAGACTGCGCCTCCAGGAAGAATCCGGACTAAGCTTCACGATTGAACTGAATAAGGATGGCAAACTCCCATTTCTTGATGTTCTAGTTGATTCTTCATCCGGGGAATTTGCCACAAGTGTGTACAGAAAACCTACTAACTCTGAAAAATGTTTAAACTTTAAAAGTGAGTGCCCGACCAGTTATAAGAACAGTGTCATTAGAGCTTATGTCCGTAGGGCTCTCAAAGTTTGCTCTTCATGGCAGGCCCTACATACAGAACTTAAACATATTCGTCAGATTCTTGTAAATAATGGTTTTCCTAACTGTGAGTTTGATTCCATTTGTAATAAAATGATCTGTGACCACTTCTCCCCCCCAAACATCCTCCAAGCCCCAATTTATTAATATCTATTATCATAACATCTTTACTAAGGCTTACAAAAAAGATGAAAAAATCATAAAAGATATCATCACTAAAAACTACCACCCAGTCTCTAACGAAAAAACAACAACAAAAAAACGCGTAGTTGTATTCTACTACAACCCAAAAACTAGTTCTTTGGCATTTGTTCAGCAGTGGACTCAGGATGATTTGATATACATATATATATATATATATATATATATATATATATATATATATATATATATATATATATGCTAATAAGAACACGGGTACGTGTGTTTACTTATGCAAAGTAGACCACTAGGAAAAAGAATCTAACGAAGCAGAGCGCTTTCGTATATTACATCTTCAGTGCACTGAAGATGTAATATACGAAATATACGAAAGCGCTATGCTTCGTTAGTTTCTTTTTCCAAGTGGTCTACTTTGCATATATATATATATATATATATATATATATATATATATATATATATATACATATACATATATATATATATATATATATATATATATATGTATGTACAACACTGAATGGTTCCCAGTGATTAGAGATACATTTTTATCAACCATAATGCACTTTAATTCTAAGCCATATATATGTGTGTATATATATATATATATATATACATATATATATATATATATATATATATATATATATAATACATATATATATATATATATATATATATATAATATATATTTTTTCATGTACTAGCCGAGTTCGAGTCCTTGGCGTACCACGTTTCAATTTCTGCATGTTAGCCTCCACGGATCTCACCATGTTGATGGCTTAGAATTAATGTGCATTGTGGTCGATAAAAATGTATCTCTAGTCCCTGGGACCCATTCATTGGTGTACATATATATATATATATATATATATATATATATATATATATATATATATATATATACATACATATATATGCTGGGACATTATGACAAGTTCATGAAGGTGAAAAAAAGTCATAGGTCTAGTTCCGAATTTTTTAGTTTATTTCTGACCGGTTTCGCTCTATGCTTCTTCAGAGGAATGTGACTCTGGGGTGAAGCTGACGGCATACATAGAAAGAATAGGTCGCGTTCCCTCTTTGGAGGTGGGCTCCGTTTGTTGTTTTTGTCACAGTATACAATAACTTACCATTTTTGTAATGTAGCTATCTAATTTTTTTTTTTTTTTTTTTTTTTTTTTTTTTTTTTTTTTTTTTTTTATCTATAGTCACGATTTCCATTATTTTCTGACAGTGGAAGAGTGTGGGTCTGGAGACTCTGTAGTCAAGAATTTGACCTCAAAAGACTGTAGCCAACATTGAAATATGGGAGCATTTCAATAATGGTGTGGGGTGCAATTTGGAGTGAGGGTCGATCAGAGCTTGTGGAGTGTCAAGGAAACATCAATTCAGGCAAATATATTTCTATATTAAAGAGAGGACCCATTTTAATGCTCTTCAGAGTCACACTGCTCAAGCAACACAAAATTGGTTGAGCCAAGATGAGATCAGAAAACTTCCATGGCCAAATCAGTCCTCTAGGGTATATTAGACCGACAACTTTGCAAAAAGAGCAGGAAGCCATCTTTAAAGCTCGAACTCTTAGGATTACTACGGGAAACATGGCAAGAAGTCCCTCAAGATGCCCAGAAGGGTCCTTGCATTGAAAAAAAGGAAAGGGGATGTCAACCAATTATTAGTTATTCACATTGTGACCATTTATAAGAACTTTAATTGTATCAATTTCTTGTTTAATAGATTAAACGATTTCTCTTGGTGCCTATTCAATTCTGTCATGTCTGTGTATATACAGTATAATTAGGATATATTTAGGCAGAAGTCTTTCTCTCCTACATGTTTTATTGAATACAATAGTAGGTTCAGCATAATTATTTTTTTTTAAATTCATCACTGTAGTGATTTCAGGTCCCTAACCGTTCTTCGATGGCGTAGATCCCTCCTGTGTCTTTTGTTGTAAGGTGTGAATGAGTATGACAGGCAGCACACACAAACTCACACAAAACCTCGCACTTGTGGTGTGTGTGTGTATTTACCTAGTTGTATTTACCTAGTTGTATTTTACGGGAAGGGGAGCTATGCTTGTGGGATCCCGTCTTCATTTCTCATTTTATCTAAACAATTTTTAAATTCATGTATTGTTTTTGCACACACCACTTTCTCATCTAACTTGTTCCAACTGTCTATTACTCTGTGAGGAAAGCTGTTCTTTTTCAAATCTCTTCTATAGCTGTCTTTTTTTATTTTCTTTCCGTGTCCTCTTGTATTTCTGTCATCCCATTTTATCAGATTCTCTCTATCAGTAATTTCTATGCCTTTCATGATTCTGTAAATAGCTATCAAATTTCCTCTCTCTCTTCTTTGCTCTAGTGTCTGTAGTTCAAGTTTTTGTAGTCTCTCTTCATATGATAGTTTTGAGAGTGTTGGTGCCAGTTTTGTAATTGCTCTTTGTATTCTTTCAAGTTTTTTTATACATTTTTTTGTACTTGGTGACCATATCGTTGCTGCATATTCCAATCTTGGTCTTATCAGGGTGATTAGGATTTTCCTCACCATTTCTTCATCCAGGTATGTAAATGCCACTTTGATTGTTCTTATTAAATTATAAGTTTCTCCAAAAATCTTATTCATATGTTTCTCAGGTGACATATTATTCATAACAATGACTCCCAGGTCCTTCTCATTTTCTACTTTTTTTATTCCTTCTTCTCCCAAATTATATGATCCTGTTATTCCGTTTTTGCTTTTTCCAAATTCCATTATACTACACTTTTTTGTATTGAACTCCATCTCCCACTTCTTACTCCATTCCTGTACTTTATTTAGATCTCTCTGTAGTGATTCACAATCTTCTTCAGTTTTCACTCTTTTCAGTAGTTTTGCATCATCTGCAAAGAAGCTCATATAGCTTTCAATTCCTTCATCCATATCATTAATATATATAGCAAACATTATTGGGGCCAGAACTGTTCCCTGCGGGACACCGCTTATTACTTCATTCCATTTTGAGTGCTGGTTTCTTATCACTACTCTCATTTTTCTTTCTTGCAAAAAGTCTTCCATCCAATTTAGTAATTTACCTTGTATTCCTCCTTCAGATTCTAGTTTCTTAAGTAACTTCTTATGTGGTACTTTGTCAAAAGCTTTTTTTAGGTCTAGAAATGCACAATCAGCCCATCCATCTCTTTCTTGTATTATATCTATTAGCCTTGAATAGAGACATATTAAATTGGTGACGCATGATCGTCCTTGTCTGAATCCAAATTGCCTTGGATTTAGTACGTTGTTTTTTTCCAAGTATTTTACCCATCTATTTTTGATAATTCTTTCACAAATTTTTGCTATTGTACTTGTTAGAGAGACTGGTCTATAGTTGGTAGGTTCTTCTTTATTTCCTCCTTTATATATAGGTACTATATTTGCTTTTTTCCAATCTTCTGGAACTTTTCCTTCTTTCAAGGAACTGCTTATTATGCTATGTATTTTGTCTGCCAGTTCATTCCTGCATTCTTTCAGAATCCAGTTTGCTATTTCATCTGGTCCATACGATTTTCTGACATCAAGATTACTCAAGTGTATCAATATTTCATTCTTTGATACTTCTATTTCTTCTATAGGGGGGACTTTCTCTTTCCATTCAATCTCTTCAGGTTGTATGTTCTCCCTTGTAAACACTGATTTAAAATGTTTGTTCACAATTTCCGCCATTTCCATTTCCTCAGTGTATTCAACTCCCCCTTGTCTTAATTTCTCCAAGTCCTGTTTGTTTTTCAGTTTATTGTTTACAAATCTGTAGAATAGTTTTGGTTGATCTTTACATTTTTCTATGACGTCTTTTTCATATTTTCTCTTTTCCTCTCTGCACGTTTGTACATATTCATTTCTATAACCGGTATATATTTTCCATTTTTCAGGTCTTCTGTCTTTTTTCCATCTGGTCCAGGCTTTGTCTCTTTTGTCTTTTAACTCCCTACAACTTTTGTTGTACCAGCATTTTACATATTCTTTTTCTTGTTTTTGTCTTGGGACATACTTTTCCACTCCTTTTTTGTAAATTTTTGTCAAAATATTCCATTTCTTTTCCACTGATGTTTCTTCTTTGTATATTTCTTCCCAGTTTTCTTGTTGAAAGAATTCTCTTATTTTATCAAAGTTTGTTTTTTCATACATCATTCTTCCTTTTCTATATTGTTCATTTCTTTTGATATATTTTTCTTCATTAAGTTCCAGTTCAATCAATATGTGGTCACTTTTACCTATTGGTGTTTTATATTCAATCTTGTCCACTATTCTAGGTTCAGATGTAATTAATAAGTCTAGTCTCGATGGTTCTTCTTCATTTCTATACCTAGTGTTCTCCTGTATCCATTGTGTCATTGTGTGGTCAATAATCATCTCAAGTAGAGCGTTTCCCCATGAGTCGTCTCCACCCTTTACTGTCATTTCTTCCCAGCAGATTTCTTTGCAATTAAAGTCGCTCATCATAACTATTCTTCCTCCATCTTCCATTATTTTATTTAATGTTATCTTTGTGTCCTCTAACATACTTTTATGTTCACTCTCCTCCCATGAGGCTGTTTTTGGAGGCACATAATTTATCACAAATTTTCTGCTCTTCTTATCTCTGTCTTCCACTTCTATCATAATCATCTCTACTGTATTCTTTCCATATATGACACCTTTCACGTTTATATCCTTCTTAGTCAGGAACATAACTCCACCCCCTTGCTTTTTCTCTCTGTTTCTAATCCAATAATTGTATGCATCATGTCCTACACTGTTGGGTGGTAGTGGGCCTTTTAATTTTGTTTCTACAATTCCCATTATATCCGGTTCTTTTTCCTTCAAATAAT
>NC_134804.1:2817500-2880000 GCF_046742065.1 Oratosquilla oratoria | reverse complement strand
AGTAAATGCCTTAAGGGATTAAAAAGTGTAATGAGAAATAGACATTTGGGAATGGATGCTAGGAGGAGATTGTATGAAGGATTGGTTGTGGCATTATTCATATTATAAGTTTTCATATCATATTTGTTCCAATATTCTTTTATCGTCACCACGGGAGCTTTCACCAATGTAGACCTTTTGAAACCTGAACATGTCACACAGTAAACACCTGCTTGACTAACATTTTCCCTAATTTTATTTCTATTTTTTATAAGACTGCCAACTGTTACTGAGCTGTTTTTTACGACATTAATACCAGCCATCTTAGACATAGATTCGATACAGGCCACAATGCTGACTGGAATAATTCTAATGTATTAAAATATGAAAACCATCCTATGAAACGTAGATGGCATTATTCATATTATAAGTTTTCATATCATATTTATGTTCCAATATTCTTTTATCGACACCACGGAAACTTTCACCTTTTTGCAACCTGAACATGGTACACAGTAAACACTTGCTTGATGAACATTTTCCCTATTTTTATTTCTATTTCTTATAAAATTGCCAACTGTTACTGAGTTGGTTTTCACGACATTAATACCAGCCTTGTTAGACGTAGATTCGATACAGGCCACAGTGCTCACTGGAATAGTTCTAAGGTATTAAAATATGAAAACATAGATGTTTTGAATATGCTTTTATATCAATCATTGATAATATCAATCAAAACAACGGATTTTTGACAATAGATAAACCTCTAGCAATTCTGATAACGAAGTAACAAGCAATTTTCGCAAGTTGTGTTTACACCAATTCCATGTTCGTTCCTCCCCGCAAGCTCGGGTTCTATATGGAGTCAGCTGTTTGTCTACTATCATCATCAGACATCGGCAGCATTTGCCAGCAGACAGTCGGCACTTACACGAGGATAGTCATACTTGCTAGGGCTACTCTCTAGAGTTGACCAGTACTCATAATCCAACGTTACGTTGGATAGCTTTCATCTTGGCAGTTAATACTGCCACTCACTTCTGGGCATTTCCCAGCTCTTTCATTGACATTTTCGTTTCTTCGTAGCTCTCCGGGATCCGCACGAGTCCTTGTTGGCTCGTGAGACTCCTCTGTCGTCCGGCCCGGCGAAATCTAGTAAAAATATATCGTAGTTTAGACTAATGTAGACCCCGTACACTGTATTGGGGTGGCTAATGAGTGCGCAAAAAATTAAAAGTGGAATATTATATTTAGATACACACAAACTTATACAATCACAATTGCGTGCGCCTGCTTACAAGGCTGCTTAGATACTGACGCCACGCTCTCCAATTCGCGCCAAAACAAAAGGCGCGCATCGCATCTGCGATATCTTACATAAACAAAACACATTGTATTACATAATATAAATACATAATAGCATAATATAAATAATACAATAAATAACAAAACAACAAAATACAATTCTCCTCCACACCAACACATCGCTCGGCCCGCGCCACTCGGTGCCCTCACCGAGCAAACAAGAAAAAAAACCTGACCGAGGCAAAGAGAATGTAAATGAGACAAAGATAAGCCACACACATACCACAAACACAACAGTGGCAGACAGAAGTGGGGGACAAAAGGATATAATAGCACACCCAAATACATTAAATAAACGCATACATATATGAGGACATAAAGACAATACAGACAACACAAAAAGGAAAATAAGACTGGCGCCAGTTAACAAAAATACAAATACAACAATTGCCGGACGTCCGGGACATGATACTTAATATCTAAACACGACAAAATACAATGCAAGAATACATAAAAGGGAAACATTACAAGAATACATAAATGGGAAACATCACAAGAATACATAAATGGGAAACATCACAAGAATACATAAATGGGAAACATCACAAGAATACATAAATGGGAAACATCACAAGAATACATAAATGGGAAACATCACAAGAATACATAAATGGGAAACATCACAAGAATACATAAATGGGAAACATCACAAGAATACATAACACTACACAATGAAAGTTCAGGTAATTACAGGACCCCTTGACCTAAGGTCATAACAATGAGGGGTAGATAAACAAGGCATAGTTCTTGGTGTGGGCCCAGGAGGAGGCCGGGTAAAGGTAGGGATAGGCACTTGAGTCTTCTTGAGCCTATCAGCGTGTGCAATCTCGCTAAGGCCTGTAGAGGGGTCAAAAATCCTGAACTTGTTAGGATGTAGGCGTTCAGTCACCAAAAGGGGGCCCTCAAATTCACAATTTAATTTTGACTGGCGATCAGGCATGCTTTTGAAAACATGATCACCAACACTGATGGTCACAGGTGTTGCACGAGCATGTTGTTGTTTCAACATGTCGGCCTTTGAAACATCCAGTTTATCCTTAACAGAAGTATAAATGGCATGCAGCACATGACTCTGTAGTTTACTATAGTCATCTACATTGTAGAGGGGACGAGCAGGGCTGTCAAGCACATCATATGGGAGCCGTTTCTCAACTCCAAAGATAACATAATGAGGCGTTTTGCCCGTGGAAACATTAATGGTGCTATTGATACAAGCACTAACATGGGGAAGCCAATCCTCCCAAGACTCATGAAAATTACTAGCAAGGGTGACGTAGGATCTCTAAAAATTTCCTGTTCGTCCTCTCCACAAGAACATTGGACGCGGGATGATAAGCAGTCACGAATGTCTGTTTGATACCATAACGTTCACAAATACCTGCCAAAACCTCGTTCCTAAATTCAGTCCCATTATCACAAAGGAGCACCGAAGGAGTGGTGTATGGAAACAAAACATGGGAAACTAAAGCATGTGCTACAACTGGTGCAGATTTGTTACGTAAGGGAGCTAAGACCACAAAACGACTAAAGTGATCCACGCACACAAGGACATACACAGAGCCCTGCGTGCTACGAGGCAGTTGCAAAAGGTCTATAGCCACAGTCTGAAAAGGGCGAGAAGGAGTAGGGTACTCTAAAATGGGAGCAGTGCTCGTAGAACCTTTTTTCTGGGCACAAGAACTACACCGGGCTACATGAGAGGTAAAGTCTAGTCGCATTTTAGGCAAATAATACTTCTTCCACGCCATAGCCAGAGTTTTGTCACGACCTGGGTGACCAGCTTGAGGGGCATCATGAGCAAGGGACAAAACAACGGGAACTAGAGACTCAGGGATCACTAGCTGTGCCACATCCTGCTCAAACACTTCCACATTACGAATGAGAACCTCGTCTGCAGGGAAAATTGGTACAGAGGTACTGGCAAAGCTGGTAAGGTGGAATCATCACCAGACTCCAAAGCATAAATGACAGCAGTCCAAACAGGGTCTTCACGCTGAGCTTTGGCCAGATCCTGCAGGGAAAAGTTATGAATCACGGTAACAGCAGCAACAGGGATATTCCGTGAAAGTGCATCAGCAACATGGTTCGCACGCCCGGGGATATGCTTTAGGGTTGGATTGAATTCCTCGATCGTGAGGAACCATCTGGCTAGGCGGCCTGACAGATTCTTGCCCTTAAAAAGCTGAGTGACAGCAGTGTGGTCCGTGTAGACTGTAATAGGATATCCAAAAATGATATCACGGAAGTGCTTTAAAGCCCACACCACTGCCAGGGCCTCTAAATGAGTAACAGAGTAACGGGACTCAGGCTTGTTAAGAATGCAACTAGTATATGCAGTAACATGAGGTCTACATCCATCTACTTGTTGCATGAGTACAGCTCCAATACCTGTACCAGAAGCATCTGTACAAATAGTAAAGGGGATAGTATAATCAGGGAAAGCTAACACAGGTGCTTCAGTAAGAGCAAGCTTCAAGGAATCAAAACTTGTCTGATGGACATCACGCCACTGGAAGGAAGAGTCCTTCTTGAGAAGGCGAGTGAGAGGGGAAGCAATTGAAGCAAAGTCTTTAATGAATGCACGATAGTATCCTGCAAGTCCAAGGAAGGAACGTACATTTTCAACCGACTTCGGTATAGGGAAGTCCTTGACTGCCTTGATCTTTTCACCTGTGGTATGGATACCATGCTTGTCTACAACATGACCTAGGAACTGGATATTAGCCTTGAAAAAGGAACACTTGGGTAAGTTGAGTTTCAACCCAGCTTCAGCAAAACGTTGCAAGACCATGGACAACTTAGACAAGTGGCTTTCCACATCTTTGGAAACTAAAATCAAATCATCCAGGTAAACAAAAAGTCCATTCCCAATTAAGCCATGAAAAATGGAGTTAACTAAACGCTGGTAAGTCAAAGGAGCATTCCGCAAACCCATGGGGCAACGAAGCCATTCATAGTGCCCACTGGGAGTCGAGAAGGCCGTGATCTTACGAGACTTCTCCTCCAAGGGTATCTGCCAAAAACCTGCTTTTAAATCTAAGGTGGTGAGCACCGTATTACCAGTGCCAATGGACTGAGGAAGCTCGCTTAAGATAGGCAGAGGATAATGATCTGGAAGAGTGACCTCATTAACTTTCCTGTAATCAACACCAGGACGAAAAGATCCATCTTTCTTAGGCACCAGGAGAAGAGGCGAGTTCCACTCTGAGTGGGACTCCTGTACAATACCTTCATTCAATAAATCGTCAACCAAGGACTGGGCTATAAGCCGACGAGAGTGAGGTAGCCTGTAAGAGGGGACGTAAACAGGATGAGTGCCTGGCTGAAGATAAATTCTATGAACCACACGGTCCGTAATCCCTACCGGATCACCTGGTAAAGCCAAACCCAGGTCAAGGAGACGAGGCGTCTCTTCAGGAAAATCAATCTCGCCTACAAATGTGGCAAGCTCAGAAGCTAAGTGAGCAGGGTCACGTGTTGGAGGAGACTGTAGAACAGAAGCTGCTATAATAGGCGAATCCTGGAAAGCAGGAACGTGTACCACCTCAAAGGAGCCTAAGTGACTGCCAGGAGAGAGAGGAATAGGAGCACCCGTGACATTGGTTACCATTGCTGTGGTAACATGATCCTCACGAATAGTGGAGAGAGTTCCTTCTGGGGGAAGCCGACGAATACGAATAGAGTCAGGCAAAGAGAGAACGTCAGACCCAATCGGGACACCTGAGACGCGCACTAGAACTCGAACAGAACTTGAAGGTTCAATAAGATTCTCTCCTAGAACAGCACAATGAGCAACAGGGGTAGAGCGCTTAGAAGTTGGGACAGGCACATGTGCGGACTGATCAAGCACAGGAGAATCACAAACAGAAACTGGCCTATCCGAAGCAGAGATATCAAAATTGCAGAAAGTCACTACACGGCGACTAGGAGAAATATCTATGCTATGAGCTGTAAGAGCATCAATACCCAAGAGACAATCACACTTAAGGGCAATGCCAGAGACAACAGCAAAAGTGACATTGAAGACTGTAGCATGCGAGGGAAACTGTAAGGGAAGACAAACAGATCCATGAACAAGCAAGGGAGAACCTTGCACATAATGCAAATTATTACAAAAGGGAGATAAAGGGAGAGCAAAGTAAGCCTTTCTACTTAAGAGACTACATTCTGCATATCTACAGTGACAGAAAGAGGCGTATCACTAGTAATAAATTGAAAGGTAAGTAATTGAGAAGACTCAACAGCCACAAAAGGAATTATTTGAGACCGAACATTGCTGGTCAACTCTTTGGGGTGTGAAACACGCGCTGGGGAAAATGGGATTGACGAGGCTGGTGAGAAGTCTCATCCCTAAGTTTCAAAACCTTGAAACATTGATCAGTCGAGTGTTTACAATGACCATGGATATGGCAATAACTGAGTCTACCTGGAGGTTCTACTCTGGAAAGGTCATGCAACAGATTAGAAGAAACAGTAGGTACACTCCTGCGAACACGGGACAGTCTTGACTTGTGTACCTGGCGCCTACGGTGATAACAAAAGTCGCTCGAATGACCAGACCTGTTACAAAAGGTACATAACAGGGGAGGGGGGTAACTGCAGATTGAGGGGAACTATGAGTAGGGACTGTAGACTGAGAGAACTGAGGAGAACAAGGGACATGACCATGTTGATGAGCATTGCTAATACACAAGGAACTAGACGGTACTTCCCCTAGTTTACGAGAAAGCTGTGACGCAAAAGACAATAGAGTCTCATCAGGCTTATACATGAGAGAAGATGCCGCTCTTCTCTCAGAAGGGACCAAAAAAAGGGTATAGAACAGAAATTCAATGATAAGACGAAATCTGTCTAAAGAGATATTGCTATTATCTACCCAATCTGACTGTGAAAGTGACTCTAAAGCGTCAACAGCAAGGATACTGGCCTGAGCTTGCGCTCGTCTATAATCAAGAGTGCCCAGTCGGGATACGAGAGTATCAGCCAGTTTGAAGCACCAATGAAACGCACCACCACCACCAGGAGTATCTGAAAAAAGTTTAAGGAAGTTAGACCTAAAGGTGTCATAATTATAGTCCAAAGATTTAGGATCTAAACACGACGCCGATAGTAACTCCGATGCTAGAGAAATTTGGCACAATCTGGGACCTCACAAAGGAGAGGCCCCGTCGAAACATTGGACTGGACAATGGCGTCCTCACATTGGCGGATAAAATCAGCCGCCCTATAATGAGGATCTTGCCCAGAGAATTTAATTAATGACGGGTCCTGATGGAGCAACGTCAACTTGTGAGCCATTGTCTCAGATGAATTTAGTGGACTGATAAACGAAGGCCTCTTCGACTTTGACATGATAGGAGCTGGCAACCGTAACCCACTTCGTAAGAACATATGAAATCACTGACACCAAGCAATAATTAATGCAAATACAACACACTAGCACAAGCATGAAATAATGTAAAAAAAATATATAATAATAATAATATAGAGAAATCACATGGACATGGGACACGAACGTAAGAAAATGATATAATTCACACAAACAGAAGCATTGAAACACAGAAACAATGCAATACATATATCAATAATGAAGAATTTTTTTATAGGAAGACCGTAATTAGCAAAATTACGTAAAAAATGTATAATGCACTAATACGTACGTAAATGTACACTAGACTCACTGCGGGATCACATTTGAAAAGGTAAACAAAGAGTGACGTCATACAAATGGCCGCCCAAGACACGACCGGATTGAAGATTTTTTTTTATTTTTTATTCACAATATATGCACAAAGTCTAAAAAAAAATGACAATACAAGTATGCCGAAGGCAAAAATGATACAAAACTGATAACAAGGTAGCCAAAGTCTGTGGCACAGAGCAATACACTTGCGAAATTTTGAGACTGCAATCACGAATCCGTCCCCATCCACGGTGCAATTTAACTGGAAGGCACGAAGTGACTTGAGACGACCGTCCCACTAACGTAGCCAGCAATATCAGTCCCAAAGAAGGCCGGCCACGAAGATTTCCGGGGAAAACGTTGTCCAGATTAAATCACACAGCGGCATGTACCCAAGGGTCCTGACAATGTCTGTTGCTGGTATCTGGTGCTATGGTTACGTAAAATAAAGTCACTGGTCCACAATGCGAAAACACTAGTATCTCACTATTAACAAATCCTGTAGCCTGTGGAAAGGAAAATGGGAGAAAAAGAACACAACGGACGCGGAGCACTCTAATTTCAGTCTGTGAAGATGTGCACAATGATTGTTTTTGAGCTGCCACCATTTAATGTATTGGGGTGGCTAATGAGTGCGCAAAAAATTAAAAGTGGAATATTATATTTAGATACACACAAACTTATACAATCACAATTGCTTGCGTCTGCTTACAAGGCTACTTAGATACTGACGCCACGCTCTCCAATTCGCGCCAAAACAAAAGGCGCGCATCGCATCTGCGATATCTTACATAAACAAAACACATTGTATTACATAATATAAATACATAATAGCATAATGTAAATAATACAATAAATAACAGAACAATAAAATACAATTCTCCTCCACACCAACACAACCCACTGGGCACACAGTGTGTCTTTCCACGCGGCTGTCGCCAGTCGCTAAGGAACTGTGTGACCCCCATAATATTTTATCCTTTGGCTCTGCTGAGCACATTTCTTGTGTACCAAGGGGCTTGTCCCCCCACCCCGACGTGCAGGATGGAGTCTTCAACTCCACCTCTGCAAACTAGAAACACCTCCCCTGACGACCCTAATATCAACCCGGACAAGGCTAGGCACGTTTTTCTCCACTCCGACCAAACCCGTTTAGCTGACCTCAATCCCTTTATTCTAAATAATGTCTATCTTCTTATACTTATGGTATAAATCAAGTTAGAAAACTTAGAAGCGGAGACCTCCAAGTTACCACCAACTCTGGGAAAGCTACACGCGACTTGCTCAAGGCCAGGAAGTTTCATACCTTTGGTGTTGCCTCCCTCCCTAGGTCACTCAACTCCTGCAGAGGAGTAATCCACTGCAGAGATTTGATGACCATGGACGAATGTGACATCCTCGAAGAAATGAAAGCCGAAGGTATTCTAGATGTTAAATTCATAACGCGACTGGACCGGGAAAAGAACATGCGAGTGAACACGCCCCTCATCATCCTCACTTTCAATTCAACAACCCTCCCTGACCATGTCAAAATTGGATACATTCATGTCCCAGTACGACCATATGTCCCCAACCCTTTGCGCTGTAACAAATGCTTTAAGTAAGGTCACCTTGCAAAGTTTTGCAGTAAACAAACGATTGTGTGCGGTAAGTGTGCAGACGAACATCCTACAGATGCTTGTTCTGCAAACGTGTTTCAATGTGTAAACTGCCCCTCTAACAACAACCATGCGTCCACCTCCCGAGACTGTCCCACCTTCAAAATAGAAAAACAAATTTGTACTGAGAAAGCAACTTGTGGCATCTCCTTCTACGAAGCACGGAAGCGTGTGATGGAAAGACTAGTTACCCTAACTAGTCCCTCCGGAGCAACTTCCTATGCTTCGGCTGTAAAGAAAACATACAGAACCATTGAAACGCAAACTGAGAGCAAGCACTCCGATAAGGATAAAGATCTCCGCCCACCTACCAAACAAACCAAGCACTCGCACCTTCCTTCCCCGACCATCCCAGAGCTTCCCATGCGTGTGCCTACACGCATGGAAGAGGCTGTTCAAATGGAGACCTCCGGTTCCTGTAAGCGACTGTTAAGTCCTATATCCAGCCCGGACCTTGCATCGGGGGCAAAACACACCTTTCCCACTAAGGCCAAGAAGGGAAGAAACCGAAGCAAATAAAAAAAAATAAATAGATGAATAAAATAGAATAAATAAATACAAGTACAAATAAGAATAAAAATTAAAATCATCCAGTGGAATTGCCGAGGTGTTAGAAGTAAATTAAATGACCTACTAAGTATTTCAGCGGCTTTGACCCATCGTTTTTCGCTCATATTTCCGAAATAACCATTCACTTCAGCATGATATATTAGCGCAACCTAATTCACACCCTGCCCTAATTTTTGACGTTATAGTGCGTTCACAAGTGTATTTAATTACGGCGTTTACTCTTGATATTAAGTGTGTCGTAGCCGACACCCGTGAAGTAAAACGAACAAGTGAAGTTGGTGGTTTACGTCGACGAGACGTGGTTTACTACCCGAATGCACCACAGTAAAGAGTGGGTGGACACAACACAGCCTAACACTAGTGTCATCTTCAGCCGTCAAGTGCCCCCTGGGGAGGGTGAGCGCTTTGTGGTAGTAGCAGGTGGCACAGATGAGGGATTCATTGACGAATCATTTCTGTGCTACCCTGCCAAAAACAAAACAGGAGACTACCGTGGTGAAATGAACAGCGCCCTATTCATTCGCTGGCTGATATCACAGCTTTTGCCGGCGCTCGTTGAGCCATCGGTGCTGGTGCTTGACAACGCACCCTACCACAGTCAGCTGACCGAGGAGACCCGTTGCCCCACCACTGCCACAAGAAAAAGCGGAGATCGTGAAATGGTTGGAGTGCCGCAGCCTACCATTCCCACCAGATGCTACGCGCCCTGAGTTGCTACTGATCTGCAAGGAGAACCGGCCCGAGCCACGCTACACGGTTGACGAAATTATCCGATCATGGGGTCATGAGGTCATCCGTTTGCCACCAGCTCATCCAGAATTAAACGCCATCGAACAAGTGTGGGGCTGCATGAAGCAACACGTGCGATCAACGTTGCAGCGGCTCACTCGGACAGATCTGCAAGCGTGGCTCCAGGAGGCAAAGCTTATCGCAACCAAGGAGGTGTGGGCGGGTGCTGTGAGAAGGTCCAGATCGTTCGAAGAAAAGTACTGGTCATCGGACAGCATACCTGAAAGTGTGGAACCCGTCATCATCACCATGGGCAGCAATGACGAGGATGAACTGTTTATCCATAGTGGCATGGAATGAAACAAAATGCATGTCCAGTTATCATAATTTCCCTATCCATCATATGTATAAACTTGTTATTGAATTCCCTTTCCGGGTGCATCGTATTCAATTATTATTACATGTTTTTTTTTTTTTTTTTTTTTTTTTTTTTTTTTTTTTTTTTTTTTTTTTTTTTTTTTGAGAGAGAGAGAGAGAGAGAGAGAGAGAGAGAGAGAGAGAGAGAGAGAGAGAGAGAGAGAGAGAGGAGGAGGAGGAGGAGGAGGAGGAGGAGGGAGGAGATGGGGAGGAAGGAGGGAAGGGGAGGAGGATGGGATACACGAAGTAGTTTGTGATGACGTCACAACTTCACTTGTTCGATTTACTTCACGGGTGTCGGCTGCGAGACATTTGATGTCAAGAGTAAACGCCGTAAATAAATTCACTTGTGAATTAAGCTGTGCTAATGTATTATGCTGATGTGAATGGTTATTTCGGAAATATGAGCGAAAAACGATGGGTCAAAGCCGCTGAAATACTTAGTAGTTATTTTCAACTCCCTAATCAACCCCTCAGTTTTTTGTCTACAGGAAACGTTCCTAAAGCCCAGTGTAGAATTCAAGCTTAAAAACTTTACCATCTATAGGAAGGACAGGTTCGCGCCTGAAGGAGGGGTCCCCGTTGTTGTCAGCGACTGCCTTCCCCAAGTGGAATTACCACTATCCACAACCTTGGAAGCAGTCGCCATCAAAACAAAAGTACACAACAAACTTGCGACCATCTGCCCCACCATAAACTTATAGTGGGAGATTTTAAATATCACCATCACACGTGGGGGAGCGATAGAACATGTGCTCGAGGGGAGCAGATGGAGGCAGTTCTAAACCTCAACAACCTGGTCCTCCTAAACACTGGCAATCCCACCCGTGTAGACAATATTAGGGGCACTTTTTCAAGCATTGATTTATCCATATCATTTCCTGCGCTGTCTGACGACATAGAATGGACTACGCATGACGACACCATGCTCAGCGATCATTTCCCAGTAATCCTAAAAATAGGGGGTGACCACGTTACGGCTGCTCCAGCCTACGGAAACAACCCACCCCCTCCCTATCCCAAATTCAACATGACGAAAGCTAACTGGGAAATATATTACAGAACTACCAACGTCAACATCGCAGGGATGACAAAGTATTAAATTTAACAATATCCACTTTGAATTCAGCGTATAAGCACATACCAAAAAACCTCGGTATTTCACAAGCTTAGATTTTCTTGGTGGACATCAGACTGCAGAAAAGCACTTTACAAGCGGAATAGGGCTTATCGTATTTTAAAAAGAACCCAATTTCACCTAACCTGATTATTTTTAAAATGGCGCAAGCAGAGGCCCGTAAAACCATTAAACAGGGCAAGCGAAAGTCTTAGCGTGATTACATTTCAACAATAAACATGCACACCCCTCTAACATAGATCTGGTCAGCCGTCCGAAGAATTGACGGCAAACATACACCAACCATAAAGACCTTGACAATAGGAAACACATTTGTAGATACTCCCACCGACATCGCAAGCATAATAGCAGATACATTTACACAAACAAGCAACACAGATAACTATTCACCAACTTTCTTACAACATAAACAAAGACTGGAAGCAGAGCCACTGATCTTCCGTACACATAGACATCACGAATACAATACTCCCTTCCAACTACACGAGTTTAAACAGGCCTTAAACGCGTGTAGAGGGGCCTCTGCTGGCCCAGATGGGATCAGGTATGAGATACAGCAACATTCAAATTTAATCTCACTCAAAACATTACTAGAATTATACAACGAAATTTGGATTAATCATGAATTCCCAGAAACATGGAGACATGCCCACGACATACCTATTCTCAAAATGGGAACGGACCCAAAGAGTCATTCCTCTTATCGCCCTATAGCGCTTACCAACTGCTTATGTAAAGTATTAGAACGTATGGCCAATAACAGATTAAAATTCATTCTCGAATTTCATAATTTAATAGTTCCTGCCCAATGTGGTTTCAGGAAAAATCGAAGTAGTCTCGACCATTTGGTCAACTTAGAACATGACATCCTCTCAAGTTTCGAGAAGAAAGACTACCTTGTAGCTTGGTTTTTAGATTTAGAAAGAGCCTACGACATGGCATGGCAACATGATATCCTCGAAAAACTCAATGCACTTGGCCTTAGAGGGAATCTCCCTATTTTTATTCAAAACTTCTTAATAGAACGGACATTTTCGGTTAATAATCAAAGTCACTTTTCATCAGTACGCATACAAGAAAATGGCGTACCACAGGGAAGTGTGTTGAGCCCCACAATATTCATGTTACTTATAAACGATATTCTACCTGCTCCACCTCGGAAGTCATTATACGAATACTCATTATACGCTAGTTTTTCCGGCTCTCGCGTACAACTTGCCCTGGACTTGCTCCAGGAATGGTCTGACAAATGGGGATTTAAGTTTTCGGAAGTAAAGTCAACATTGGTTGTATTTTCGCGCAGAGCCCAGGCAGAAATCATTCTGCAATTACATGGGAATCCCATTCCAGTACAAAATTCAACATTTTTCCTTGGCCTGAAACTGGACTCCAGGCTAAACTGGAAGGCCCATGTAAAATATCTAGTTGATGCGTGCAACAAGAGAATTAATTTGCTACGAAAACTAACGGGCACAAATTGGGGAGCAGATAGGAAATCTTTGCTGATGATTCATGAGTTCCTAATTAGATCTAAATTAGACTATGGGTGTCAGATTTATGGTTCGGCAACAACAACCACATTACAACCACTGAACATCATCCAAAACAAAGGCCTGCGAATAGCACTTGGAGCATTGCGCTGCACAAGAATCGAGAGGCTGGAAGTTGAAGCCAATGCCCCCCCCCCTCCACTGCAGGCGCTAACTCCTAACACTCCGATATCCCGCAAAAGTGCTCCGTATCCCATGACATCCCTGCAAGCGGGCGATGTCTCAATACGAGCATTTTACCAACTCCAGCCTAAATCCCTTTTCCATCAGGATCCGACCCTTGTGCGAGCAGTATTCAGTGCTACTGTGGTCAATAGAAAATTTAAAGACTATCTACATACCACCGTGGGAAAAGGTCGCCCTGAAGGTCAATACCAACGAAGACCTCCAGAAGAGATCGTCTTCTATAGAAGAGCTACAACAGAAGACCCTACAAGCCATCAACGAGAACACTGGCCACAGGGCACTGTATACGGATGGCTCCAAATGTGGCCATAAGACAGGGACAGGGTTATATAGCACCACAACCCGGATGATGTTCCGATTGCCGGACCATACGAGCATTTATATCGCCGAACGCTTTGGAATATACAAGGCGATATAAAATGCTCAATCTTACACATACAGTAACTTTGTTATATTCTCAGACTCCTTAAGTACATTACAGTCAATTAAGTCAGGTAACCAAATGGGGAATTTTCTCCTGGGCAAAATCATTGGCACACTTTCGACGACCAACAAGTCCATTATTCTCTCTTGGGTTCCCAGCCCCATTAGGATTTCCGGAAACGAGAAAGCGGACACTCTGGTCAAATCTGCCTTAGAAAAGGACTCTATTACAAATATACCCCTGGACACAGGAACTTTTAACTCAATCTTAAGAAAACAATAACACGCCCACTGGCAACACCTGCGGGATAATCTTCACATCACACACAAACAAAAGGGGCACATAACAGACTAGTCAACATCATACCGAAACAATAGACGGGAGGAAATAGGCATAGCAAGGCTGAGGATGAATTCAACTTACCTCACCCATCTAGATCCGTATATGAATGGCGTATTTCCTCCCCAATGCAACACCTGCAACACTACACTATCCATAAGACACATAATCATACAATGCACAAAATATAACACACAGCGCCAAGCGCTTATACATCATTGCAGACACAACAAAATTCAGTTAAACACTACAAATCTCTTGACCAATGACCGCTTACTTATTGACAAAATAATATTTTATTTGCGCACAACAGGACTATTGTGGAAATTATAATAATAAATTAAACAGGATCGCAGGTTCACACCAGGCTTAATGACCCTTTTATGGGTCGATAGCCTTAAAGATTAAAAAAAAAAAAAAAAAAAAAGTCTACTATGTTATTTCTGAAGAAGCTCTGTTGGGCGAAACGTTAGATACTGTACCTTGGATCCCATACTCTGCGTTCGGCCTCTTTTCTAGTGCTGTTGCAGTCGTTGCTGTTTTTTACTCAAAAGCCACTTATATTGATCTTAGCAAGTTATAGGTTTCGCCGACGATTTTGTTTAACTTTTTGTCAGAGGACGTATCCTTTGTGATGATTACTCCCAGGTCTTTTTCAGATCCCACTTTCTTTACTTCCTTTGCACCAATGTTATATTGTCCTAATATTTTTTTTCTTTCTTTTTTTTTTTACTTTTTCCAAATTCTATTATGCTACATTTCTTAATGTTGAAGTCCACTTTCCACTTCTGACTCCATTCCCAAACCCTGTTCAGATTTCTCTGCAGTGAATCACAGTCCGTTTCAGTACTCACTTTGTTTAAGTTTTGCGTCATCTGCAAAGAAGCAATATAAATTTAATGAAAAGAAACAATATAGATTGAATATATGTAGACTTTGCAAAAGGTTTGATTCCGTCCCCCACAAAACACTACTTACTAAATTAGCTTTACACGGAATAAGTGGTAGCCTATTAAGTTGAACTTGTAATTGGTTGAACGATTGAAAACAGAGTTGTTCTAAATGGCAAAACTTCTAGATAGAAAAATATTACGAGTGGAGTTCCTCAGGGTTCCGTTCTTGGGCCACTTCTATTCATAGTATGTATAAATGATATAGACTACGGACCGAAATCCATTGTCTCCAAATTTGCTGATGACACAAAAATGTGCGGAATGGCAAACGATCACTTAAACCAATTAGATATTCAAGAAGATTTAGATAAACTACAACAATGGTCTTAAAAGTGGCTAATGAAATTTAACACAAATAAATGCACATTGCTCTCCTCTAGATGTTTTATCCATCTACTTTGTTAGGTCTTCCTTATTTCCTCCTTTATAAATTGATACGATATCAGCATTTTTCCAGTCTTCTGGTATTTTTTCTTCTTTGAGTGAGCAATTTATCAGATTATATTTTTTGCCTATTAGTTCTTCTTTAAATTCATTTAATATCCAGTTTGCGATTCCATCCTGGCCGTGCAATTTCCGGATATCAAGGTTCATTATTTGGTCCATTATTTCTTTCCGTGTGTGTGTGTGTGTGTGTGTGTGTGTGTGTGTGTGTGTGTGTGTGTGTGTGTGTGTGTGTGTGTGTGTGTGTGTTTGTGTGTGTGTGTGTGTGTGTGTGTGTGTGTGTGTGTGTGTGTGTGTGTGTGTGTGTGTGTGTGTGTGTGTGTGTGTGTGTATTCACTTGGTCTTTGGATCACGTGTTGGACTTGTGATCGACAGCTATTTCCCTCCTGGAAGAGAGCTCAGAGCTCGTAGGTCCGATCTATGGGTAATGCTATGACCTTTCACACACACACACACACACACACACCCAACTCCCCGCCCACGAGAGTCAGAGTAACGACCCGAAGCGCAGCGGTACCGAAATAATTTCGGCCCTGGGCAGGATTCGAACCAAGAACTACGGGCCACCATGGTATTCCCAGTTCAGCGCTCTACCAACTGCGCCACCGTGTGTGTGTGTGTGTGTGTGTGTGTGTGTGTGTGTGTGTGTGTGTGTGTGTGTGTGTGTGTGTGTGTGTGTGTGTGTGTGTGTGTGTGTGTGTGTGTGTGTGTGTGTGTGTGTGTGTGTGTGTGTGTGTGTGTGTGTGTGTGTGTGTGTGTGTGTGTGTGTGTGTGTGTATTTACCTAGGTGTATTTTACTGGACGAGAGCTATGCTCAGTGACCCGTTTTCGTATCTCTCCACATCCAGTTTATTCTTAAAATCGTGCATAGTTCTGGCATTCACTGTTTGTCAATTTAGTCTGTTCCATACATCAATCACTCTATGTGGAAAGCTATATTTTTTAGGTCTCTTCTGTAGCTGTCTTTTTTTAGTTTCATTTTGTGTCCTCTTGTTCCTCTTTTGTCCCACTTTAATAAGTCGTCTCTATCGAGAATTTCCAACCCTTTCATAATTCTGTAAATGGTCAACAAATCACCTCTTTATCTTCTCTGTTCCAGTATTGACAGATGTAATTTCTCCAATCTTTATTTGTATGTCAAATTTGAGTGTAGGTGCCATTTTTGTCGCTCCTTTTTGGATTCTTTCTAATTTTCTTATGTTCTTCTTTGTGCTAGGTGCCCAGTGTTTCAGCATATTCTAGTTTAGGTCTTATCAGTGTAACAACTTTTTTTTTCTTTCTTTCTTTTTGCCATCTCCTCATCTAAGTAGTCGAGGGCCACTTTCATTGATCTTAAGTTATAATTCTCTCCAAATAACTTATTGACATATTTATCAGGTGTCAAGTCACTTGAGATGATTACTCCCAGGTCCCTTTCTGAATGAACTTTTTTGACTTCTTCGTTTCCAATTTTATATTGACTCGATACTCTGTTTTTGCTTTTCCGAATTCCATTATCCTAAATTTTTTAATGTTGAAATTCATCTCAGATCTCTGACTCCATTCCCATATTTTGTTTAGGTCTTCTTGCAGCGATCTGCAATCTTCTTCTGTTTTTACTTTCTTTAGTAATTTGGCATTGTCAGCAAAGAAGTTCATGTAACAATTTACTCCCTCATCATATCATTTACATATATGGCAAACATTAAAGAAGCCAATACAGAGCCTTGCGGGACGCCACTTTTCACATCTTCCAAGTTCGAATTTTTGTCTCTAAGTACCACTCTCATTTTTTTTCCCAGTTAAGAAATCCTTCATCCATTCCAGCAGCTTACCTTGTATTCCTCCTATTATTTTAATCTTATCAATTTTTTATGTGGTACTTTGTCGAATGCCTTCTGCAAATCCAAGAAGGCGCAGTACGCCCAGCCATCTTTCTTGTATTATCTCAATTAATCTTGATTAAAAGCAAATTAGGTTTGTGGTGCACGATCTTCCACTTCTAAAGCCAAATTGTTTAGGGTTTACTATTCTATTTTCTTCTAGGTGTTTGGTCCATTTGTTTCTGATAACTTTTTTGCATATTTTTGCTACTGTGCTTGTAAGGGATACCGGTCTGAAGTTTGTAGGATCTTCCCTATTTCCTCCTTTATATATTGGTACTATGTTTGCATCTTTCCAATCTTGCGGTACTTTTCCTTCTTTGAGTGAGAAGTCTATTATCGCGTGTAGTTTATCTGTCATTTCGTCTATACACTCTTTCAGTATCCAATTTGCAATTCCGTCTGGTCCATGTTATTTCCTGATTTGGGTATCTCAAGTTTGATGCTATTTCATAAATCTTTTTTATTTCTTCATCTAAAAATTCAGGACTACAAACTCTAAAAGCTCTAAGAAACATGGAGGTAAAAACTGATATTTTTGTGTTAAGGTGGTGAGCAGAATAATAGTGAACATATGAAATAGCATCAAACTTGAGATACCCAAATCATGTGATAGTTAGATCACAACATAAGGCCAAGAAGTCCTATGTTGATTCTTCCCCAAAAGATCCTTTTAATAAAAAGAATCTTTTGGTTCTTCCCTTTCATCCTAATTTGGTAAAACTCCCTCGTTTCCTTAAGATGTTTAATGTTAATGTTGTGTTTAAGAACCATACTATCAAAGAACTTCTTATCAAGAATTCACCGGATAATTCGGTGGGGTGCGTCTACTCTATCCCGTGCAAGAATTGTAATTCGTCTTACATTGGCCAGACTGGCAAAGAATTAAAACTTAGATTGAACCAGCATAAGTATAATGTCCGTACTGGCCAATCTTCAAGTGGGATTTTTGCTCACTGTATTGATTGGGACAATTCCCAAGAAATTGTTTCAAGTAATTCTTATTTGATAAGGAATATAATTGAATCGTGTATCATTAAAAAAACTTTTAATGAAAATCTTAATTTAAGCACTGGTCTTTTTAAATTAGATAATTTTGTGATTAACCAAATTGTAGGACAATGTCCCAAAGCTCCGCCTTAGCCATCTTGTGTGACCTTTTTTCACCTGTGTCATCTGTCATCCATTTTTATTTTTTTTCTTGTTATTATTATTTTCCATTATATATATATATATATATATATGTATGTATGCATATGTATATAATTTGTTTCTTTGTAAGTCAATCTTTATGTTGAATCACATGTGTCAATTGTCACCCTTCTTATTTCTTGTTATTATCTTTTATGTTGAATGTTCTTTTTTTTTCACCTTGTCATTTGTCATCCTTATGGTTTATGTTGTGTGACATTTTTTCACCTGTTTCAATTGTCACCCATTTTATTTATTGTTTTTATATTTTCGTTTCTTTGTAATATATTCCTTTCGTATTTACGTTGTGTGACCTCTCCTGTTTTCTATATTATTATATTTAAGTTATTCTTTGTTGTGACACTATGTACTTTGAAAATGTCTTAATAGACGAAAACGTTCAGTATTCCGATCTTTATTTTCCTCGTGGTTACAAGCATATATATATATGTATGTATAATATATATATATATGTACATATATATATATGTATATATATATATATATATATGTAGGTGCCGCTTTAGTATGTGGCCTACCTTTTTGACACTGGTTTAGTATGTAACCTACCCTATTTGAATGTGTCCTACCTTAGGAAAAATTCAAAACAAACGACAATACTTTAAAAATGTTTTCATTTAAACCTAACCTAACCTAACCTAACCTAATCCTAACCTAACCCTAACCTAAACAAAACCTAACCCTAACCATAACCTACCCTAACCTTACCTACCCTAACCTAACCTGACCATCACACTTCTCACATAAATGTTGTTCCTGTACGACAGCCTTTTCTCGTAAAAAAGACGTTGCACTTTCATCACTGGCAGCAACTGTCAAATAAAATTATCTGAGCGACACCTTTGAATGGGTAAGGTTAACTAAAATGAAATATGAAAAAATATGAGAGATATAAACAACAAGTATAAACTAGTAAGTTACACTTTAAAAAACAACATTAAAACGTAATGGTAAAATTTGAAAAACGTACCTCTGAACAGTGATGACAAAGGAAACACAGGCGGAGAACTGCTATTACTTCAAAATTACAATATGTATATATATATATATATATATATATATATATATATATATATATATACATATATGTATGTATATATATATGTATATATATATATATACGTATATGTATATGTATGTATATATATATATGTATATTTATATATATATATATATATGTATATATATATGTATATATATATATATATATATATATATATATATATATATCTATATATATATATATATATATACTGGAGAGAGCTGGGTGCGTTCCTGGGTGCGTTGATTAGGTAGGCCACATACTATACCAGATAAAGAAAATTCGTAGGCCACATCCAAAAGGTAGGCCGCATACTAAACCGGCACATATGTATATATATATATATATATATATATATATATATATATATATATATGTAAATATTATATATATATATATATATACATATATATATATATATGTATATATATATATATATATATATATATATATATATATATTTATGTATATATATGTATATACTGCAGAGCTAGGTGCGTTCCTCGGTGCGTTGAATAGGTAGGCCACATACTATACCAGAGAAATAAATTCGTAGGCCACATCCAAAAGGAAGGCGACATACTAAAACGGCACATATATATATATATATATATATATATATATATATATATGTGTGTGTGTGTGTGTGTGTGTGTGTGTGTGTGTGTGTGTGTGTGTGTGTGTGTGTGTGTGTGTGTGTGTGTGTGTGTGTGTGTGTGTGTGTGTGTGTGTGTGTGTGTGTGTGTGTGTGTGTGTGTGTGTGTGTGTGTGTGTACAAGCAAGGAACACATACAGTACTAAACATTATATTTAATAATAATATTGGTCGTATGGCAACTTATAGTTCACAATGGCGCTTGCACGTGTCCTTTCGCGCTCAGGCGAATGACCGCGGGTGAAGTCCGTCACAAAAGAAGGTCCCGCGGGAGTTTTTTGGAGAGGTCGTGATCGGATGTTATCACTCAGCGACCAAAGTGAGATTAATGCTCAAGGAAGATAAGAAATAATACAAGAATTTTGGACATACAGATAAATATACATAGTGTTTGACCAATGATGGTATCGGGGAAATACTAATGATTAAGATAAGTTTTAAGAACATGTGGAACTAGATATTATTTCCATTCACTTAGGCAAAATGTAATCTTCTGAATCTGTGGCTCGACTGCGAAGGTTTTAACGTGGTAGAGGAATAGGAGGAAGCAGTGGAGAGGATTGGTGATGGTCCTCTATTGTACGGGTGGTATGAACTGATGAGGGAACAGTTTCTATGTCGAGGCCACGGGGGACTCTTTTGATATGGTCTTTGTGCAATTCGGCCTCTGTAATATCGTGCAACCTAAGTGCTTTGACTTTATTATTTGACTCATGTCCAATGATGATAGGGTCCTGAGAACTTAAGGGAGAGTTTCGGGGTGGGGGTGTGGTTGAGGGTGCAAACAATGTCTCCACGTTCAAAGGTACAAGCTCTGGATGATTTTTTATGCAGACTGACCATTTTTTCCTTAGTCAGGTGAAAAGTATTATGGATTATTTTGAAAAGCTTTTCGAAATTTGCTACGTTGACCTTGACATAATCATTGAAATTGTAAATGAAGGGTAGTTCTGAAGCAAGAAGGTCCTGTGGGAATATTTTGTCCGAGCCAAAGAGGAGAAAAAGGAGGTGATTCCGATATTGACCGGTTAATGGCAAGCTTAAATCATGAGGACATGTTCATTCCAAGAAGGGTGAAGATCAGAGGCAAGATGTCGAAGAACATTGAGAATCATTCTATTCTGGCGTTCAACTAGGTCATTTGAACTAGGGTAAGCAGTAGTATTACATTTTGTAATTTGAAAGTAATTGCAAATATTCTAAAGCATCTTATTGTTGAACATATTCCCGTTGTCAGAAATCAGAGTTTTAGGTGTAATGAAGGAGCATATGAGTTTGTCAATATGGGTCTTTGCCACGTGTTGTGCTGTCTTGTCTGGTAGGGGGAAGAATACAGAATCGTGGGAAATGGTCAACATAGAAAAAGAGGTATTGGTTTCCGCTGTATGCAAGTGGTAACTTTAGGAGATCAACAGCGACTGTTCCAAATAGTTTACAAGGGGTAAGATAAGTTAAAATTGGAACATGACCGCTGACATGACCTTTGTGAGTCGCACAATAGTGACAAGCATTGATGTTGGAGTGTATAGCCTTCCTCATGGTTAACCAAAAATAGTGCAATCTGGCCTGTGTAACGCATTTCTCCTTGAGAGGGTGTGCGGCAATGGAAGAATCGTGTAGGAGTTTCAGAACTTCCAGAATGAGATCCGTAGGGACTACGAGCAGAAACACTGACCGGTCGGGTTCATGTTTATTCGTTAGTGTTGTTTTGTGATACAATATGTCATCAACTAACTTGTAATTGTCGATATTAGGAGGGAAATTACCCGTATCAGTTGTGTCTGTAGATTCGAGGAATTATATAATACGTTTCCAAAAAGGGTCTGATCTCTGTGCTGCAGTTATGCGCGCTTGTGTAAGTTGCTGAAATTAAATTTTGAGTGGCGACTGAGAGCGTCTACAACAAGGTTTGCTTTACCCCAAACAAAATGAAAGGTGGGCATGAACTCTTGTATGATAAAGAAAAAAAAACAATTGGGCAAATTTTCCTGAAATATATATATATATATATATATTGTTATACCTTCCGCAAGGAGATATGGAAATATGTCTAGGAGGGGTTCGTACTTAGTGGCCTTGATGTGGGTAAGGCAAATCCAAACGGAAGTTAACATAAATAACTAATTTGATATATAACAAAAAGCCAACAAAACAAATATAAGAACTTTACAACAACAAAATTAATCAATTGACAATTAATTCCTCCACCGAAAACCAAGTCATGAGAATATAGATTACGTGGTGACGCCACGGTACTAGAGCAAAAGCAATATGGGAGAGATTAAGTTACGCGCCGCTCGCCAGCGAAATAGTCCTGGCTAGGAGCCGGCAGATGCATTATATATACAGTTGGCGAGGACGGGAGGAAGGCGAAGGATGAGCCGGTCAGAACTGGTTTTCACGTCCGTCGGCTTAGAGAGAGTAGATCCCATAAAGTATACAAGCAGTTTTTACCGTACATACGTAATTACCTAACAAGTACAGGATAACACAGATACAGATATTTTTAGATACATGGAGGATGGTGGGCCATCACAACGTATACAAGCAATTTACAGTACATACATAATTATCTTACAATTAAAGATTGACATACAGATACAGACGTTTTATATACATGGAGGATGGTGGGCCATCACCCCCCCCCCCTAGAACTCCTCAACTCAGGAGAACAGACGAGTTGGGAGTTCTAATCAGGACGGCTAAGGGCATCAGCAAGGAGATTTTCAGAACCCTTGATAAATTTTATATCGAGGAGGTATTGTTGGAGGAACAAGGACCAACGTAATAGCCTCCTATTATTGTTCTTGTTCCGTTCAAGGAATATTAACGGATTGTGGTCCGTGAATATCCGTAAGGGGGTCGAGCTGGGTGTTACGTAGCATTCGAACTTCCGCAGGGCAGAGATGATAGACAGTAGTTCCTTCTCGGTGGTCGAATACTGCCTTTGGTGTTTCTCTAGTTGAGCCGAGTGGTACGCGACAGGATGCAATATCCCATCATGTTCTTGGAGTAGAACAGCTCCGACGGCTTGATCACTTGCGTCCGTCTTTCGGGTAGCGGGAGCCGTGCAGTCGGTACGGGTGCTGGTGGCTAGGAGAAGTCCCTGGATACAGTTGAATTTCATGGGACGTCAGGTTACAACGGCCAGGATTATCTCGGAACAAGGATCTGTGACTAGAAATAATTTCAGAAATTTCCTTAGCTTGATCAGGATTCAAGTGGTTAAGGTACGAAAGTAGGTTGTTTAAGATGTCGCTGTTGTTGCCGACTGTGGGAGGGTCGAAATGTGGCAACGTCGGTTCGTGGACTCGTGGACGGTCGGTTGACATAGGTATTTTACTGGGACCATGATTTAGCGAAAGCAATGGTTTGACTGAACTGTCTAGTGGTATTTTGGCAAGGTATGGCTTAAGCAAGTTAACATGAACAAGTTGAGTAGTTTTACGTCTGTCAGGGGTTTCTAGTACGTAATTATATTCTGACATCTTTTTCTGAATTTTATAAGGACCATGGTATTTAGCTTGAAGAGGCTGTCCAGATATAGGAATGTATGCAAGAACCATATCTCCCTCCTTGAATTCTCTCTTACGAGATTTCTGATCAAAATTAACCTCCATTTTACTTTGTGCATGTTCAAGGTTCTTCAAAGCAAAGGAATGAATTCTGGCTAGGTTATCCTTAAGGGAAACAATATACTGGTTAATAGACTGTAAAGGTGAGGTAGAAGAAGATATGATATGGTCCTTGATTACCTTGAGGGGTCCCCTTACCTTCCTTCCATATAACAATTCAAAAGGAGAAACACCCAGAGCTTCGGATGGTGTTTCACGGAGCGTAAAGAGGAGGAAAGGCAATCCCTCATCCCATTCACGGTCTTCCTCGTAACAGAATTTACGTATCATATTCTTTAACGTTTGATGACATCGTTCTAGAACTCCCTGACTGGCGGGGTGGTACGCTGTAGACAGAGACTGTTTAACATTTAATTCCTTGAGGACTTGGGTAAAGAGTTTGCTAGTGAAATTAGAACCTCTATCTGACTGTATTTCCTGAGGAATACCAAAGGAAGTAAACATGTGAGTTAAACACTTAATTACACTCTTAGCAGAAATATTCTTTAAAGGAAAAGCTTCAGGGTACCTGGTAGTGGGACAAAGAACTGTTAAAATGTACTGGTTACCCTTCTTGGTTTTAGGCAACGGGCCTACTATGTCAATCACTAGTTTCTGAAAGGGTTCACTAGGTACTTTAATGGGTTGAAGGGGATACGGAGGAATAGACTCGTTTGACTTGCCTACTATTTGGCAAGTGTGGCAACATTTAACGAATCTACTTACCTCTGCTTTCATGCCAGGCCAAAAGAATTCTGACAAGAGTCGTAAATAAGTTTTCTTAATACCTAAGTGTCCTGAGTGTCCAGCATGAGCAATCTCTATTACCTGAGTCCTCAAGTTAACAGGTAAAACAATTTGGTGACATTCTGCCCAGGTATCATCATCAGAAAGATGACGAGGTTTATATAGTCTCATCAGTATTCCTTCGTGCAAATAAAAGGAAGGAGTATGTAGGATATCCTCCTTGGGAATGGTTTTATTGAACAAGGGAACTAGTGAAGGGTCGTTCTGTTGAGCCTCTTTGATGCTCAGCTCGGAGGGTAGTGTAAGCGGGGTGGTTGGGGTGGTTGGAGAAGGTAAGAGTTGGTTGGTTAGCTGGCGCTTGGGATCGTGTGATAACACAGGTTGGAAATAGGTTGGGTTGGGTTTGCTCTATGGTAGAAGTTGGGTTATATGGTAGGGGAGAATTAGAAACAATTAAAGGAGGATGTACTAGTTCTCCTGCTAGATCGTTACCTAGTATAAAATCTGCTTCAGGAACAGGTAGGGTTGCCGTTTCACTTACTCCTACGGAGACAGTATCCTTGATGAGTCCACAGTTCAGGTGTACCTTTGCCAGAGGTACTGAGAAGGGATTGTGGAAGTCCTGCAAGTATACACGTTCTCCTGTATAATTACGTTGGACTCCCGGCAGTGCTGACTGAAGTAGCAGGGACTGTGCTGCTCCTGTGTCCCGTACTATTCGGAGGTTGTGTTCTACGTGGTCTGGACTAAGTGATACTGTTCCCGTTGAACGGAAGGGCTGAAAAGGATCTACAGAATTGGCAGTAGAATGGTTAAAGGAAGCTACAGATTTTATATTCTTTTGAGCTACTTTACATTTTGGGTCTGGGCAATTTGCAATTACATGTCCTGGTTTCTTACAGAAGAAACAAACAGGGAAACTAGGGCTATCAATTTTCCCATCTTTACTACTACTAGTTGGTTTTACATGAGGTTGTTGGCGGTTACTGTCCTTTCCAACATTTTTGTGAATCAATGAGAGGGTATCAGTCAATTTGGCTGCTTTCATAAGGTCAAATTCCTCCTTGTCAACAATGTGAATTTTCAAGTAGTGAGGAATTTTACGCACGAATTCCTCTAACTCGATCAAGTTCACTACTTTCTCAAGATTATCGGCTGATGCCGATTTAATCCACTTTCTTAACGCTCGTAGTTTGTCTGACGCGAATTCCATGTATGTCTGATGGCTAAGTTTGTTTGAATTTCGAAATGTTTGTCGATAACCTTCGGTGGAAATTTCATAAGCTGAAAGAATTGTCTGTTTGACCGTTTCGTAATCAGTGTTATTTTCCAGATTGTTACATACTTGTAACGCTTTTGTGGACAACTTTGGTTTAACTAACCATATCCAATCTGCTTGGGGAATTGCAAAATGTTTACTTACATCTTCAAATTCTCGAAAAAATAAGGTTGGATTCTCGTCTGAGAAAGAGGGAATAAGTTTGGTGTACTGCAAAATATCTAACTTACTTGAATTTGAAACCACTTGTTGACTTGGGGTCGATAGTTCGAGTCGTTTCATTTCAAGTTCGTGTTGTCTTTGCTCTCTTTTTTGCTCTTTATCATGCTGCACTTCGAGTTCCTTAATTTGCAGTTCATGCTTCATCTTCCTTTCAAGTATCTGATACTCTAGAGGGTCTAATTGAGTCTCTTTCGTAGGGCTAATGTCTAATTTGGCTGCAACTATTTGTTCTAAGCGTTCAAATTCTCCGTCTTCGTCTTCCGTTTTCTTTAACTGATCTATGTGACTCAATATTAGTTGAACTAATTCAGTTCTACTAATGTTCGCTGGATACGTTAATTCCCATCTTGTTGCTATTTCTTTTAGACATTCTTTATTTGGGTTCTGAATTATCAGTTCTTCCACCGAGGGGTTCTCAACAAAGTTTTCGATATTCAGTTCTGACATCGCGAAATTTTTTACTCGCTAACAGTTGCTACTCAGCAAGGTAGAACGCTTGGTTCGCTTACGTGGTATACCGGACAAGAGATACAAGTAGAATTATAATACTCGACTCCCACGAATATTATAAATCTTTGGGACAGAATACATTAACCAAAACTACATGCCGTAAGTAGGATAGAATACGCGTATCCTAAACGGATCCTACTTCAGTACTCTTACGAAATTTACAGCTGCAAGAGTTTAACGTGGTCATGTGCAATGGCGTATTTACGATTAACTGAATTACTGTACTGGGGTACTGAGTTGCAAGTTTACCGGACAGATGGACAATTTCGATGGTTGTGGGAATGCAAGTGTAACTTATGTATTACGTTTCGCTCGTATATCTCACACCTTCTTAGTTTTTGTTCGGGTAAGAGGCTCCCGGACAGGCCCCCATTATATGTTATACCTTCCGCAAGGAGATATGGAAATGTGTCTAGGAGGGGTTCGTACTTAGTGGCCTTGATGTGGGTAAGGCAAATCCAAACGGAAGTTAACATAAATAACTAATTTAATATATAACAAAAAGCCAACAAAACAAATATAAGAACTTTACAACAACAAAATTAATCAATTGACAATTAATTCCTCCACCGAAAACCAAGTCATGAGAATATAGATTACGTGGTGACGCCACGGTACTAGAGCAAAAGCAATATGGGAGAGATTAAGTTACGCGCCGCTCGCCAGCGAAATAGTCCTGGCTAGGAGCCGGCAGATGCATTATATATACAGTTGGCGAGGACGGGAGGAAGGCGAAGGATGAGCCGGTCAGAACTGGTTTTCACGTCCGTCGGCTTAGAGAGAGTAGATCCCATAAAGTATACAAGCAGTTTTTACCGTACATACGTAATTACCTAACAAGTACAGGATAACACAGATACAGATATTTTTAGATACATGGAGGATGGTGGGCCATCACAACGTATACAAGCAATTTACAGTACATACATAATTATCTTACAATTAAAGATTGACATACAGATACAGACGTTTTATATACATGGAGGATGGTGGGCCATCACAATATATATGTATATATGTATATATATGTATATATATGTATATATATATATATATTCTATGAAGATGTGTAAGATTGGTTGATGGTTGATGAACAAAATGAAAGGTAGGCATGAGCTCTTGTATGATGAAGAACCAATGGGCAAATCTTCCTGAAATATATATATATATATATATATATATATATATATATATATATATATATATATATATATATATATATATATATATATATATATATATATATTTTTTTTTTTTTTTTTTTTTTTTTTTTTTTTTTCTGTGAAGATGTGTAAGATTGGTTGATGGTCCTTGTAGATGTGTATGTCGTAACCAAGGATGATCTCTTTGAAGTGTTTAAGCGTGTATATAACAGCTAAAGCTTCTATGTCTGTGGCTGAGTAATTTTGTTCGTGTTTGTTGAATGTGCGGCCAGCATGGGCAATTGTTCTTAGTTTTGTGCAGTGTTGTTGCATGAGGACTGCGCCAAGTCCGGTGTAGGACGCACCTCTGTATATTGTGAAAGGAAGCTTGTGGTTTGGGGTGACCGAACAGTTTGATACTGGACATTTTGATACCGGACATTTTGATACCGGGCATTTCGCTACCGGACATTTTGTGACTGGGATTTTTCACTACCGGGCATTTCGATACCACTAGATATATATATGTGTGTGCGCGAAGATATTGGAGTTTATTTTAAGTGCCACACTGTTCTTGTAATTGGTTATTTAAATAACTACCATACTGTTCTTGTAATTGGTTGTTTAAATAATCGACATACTGTTCTTGTAATTGGTTGTTTAAATAATTGCCATACTGTTCTTGTATTTGGTTGTTTAAATAATGTATATATCACTCTCAGTCTACTACTAACGCTCGGCTATCAACTACGGTTGCTGCATCTCTCAATCTACTACTAACGCTTGGCTATCAACTACGGCTGCTGCATACCGGGCATTTCGATACCACTAGATATATATATGTGTGTGCGCGAAGATATTGGAGTTTATTTTAAGTGCCACACTGTTCTTGTAATTGGTTATTTAAATAACTACCATACTGTTCTTGTAATTGGTTGTTTAAATAATCGCCATACTGTTCTTGTAATTGGTTGTTTAAATAATTGCCATACTGTTCTTGTATTTGGTTGTTTAAATAATGTATATATCACTCAGTCTACTACTAACGCTCGGCTATCAACTACGGTTGCTGCATCTCTTAATCTACTACTAACGCTTGGCTATCAACTACGGCTGCTGCATTTGCGGATAAATATATATATTTTTATTGTATCACCCATGCCTCGTCTAATTGCTTCAACTAAAAATGGAAATAAATTAGTAGATGATCTAAACTATATATATATATGATAAACACAAAACTAATAAGGATGGTTCCAAGCAGTATTGGCAGTGCGAAAATAGGTTGTGTAAACCCGCGTACACACCTATGTTGGTGATGGTGACAACAAAATCGTTAAGACTATAGGTGAGCATAATCACAGTGCAACAGCAGCAAGAGTGGAATCAAAAGTAGCACATCATCAAATGAAAATAATGTCTGGATCTACACAAGATGCTCCTCGGACTATAATATGTAAAGAAACCCAAAATCTGAATGTCTGTGCTATTTCAGAATTACCTTCAGTATCATCATTGAGTCGTAGTATCAGGCGTTGGAGACAAGTAGATAATGTACCACCAATACCTCAGGTAAGGCATGGTTATTTGATTCCTGATCAGTATTGTTACCTTGATAATGGCCTGAAGTGGCTTCAGTTTGACAGTGGCGAACATGATACTGAAAGAATTTTAATATTTGCAACTGACTCTGGAATTGGTGACATCAAAAGAGCCAAAAATTGGGCTGTAGATGGAACGTTTAAGTGTAGCCCAATTATTTATTATCAACTGTACACTTTACACATTCAAGACAACGACATTAGTGTTCCGAGAATGTTCGCCTTGCTGCCAAATAAGACACAAGATACTTACAATAGACTATTAACTACTATAAAAGAACTCGCATAATGTTGAACCTGCCACTGTGATGATGGATTTTGTAAAAGCGGCCATCAATAGTTTACTAGATATATTCCCTAGTTCAGATGTTACCTGTTGCCTATTTCACCTCACACAAAATGTGTACAAACAAGTTGTAACAATAGGTTTTAAAAGTGAGATGTTTATCCGCACTTGCTTTCCTTCCCATTGACGATGTTATTGACGGCTTCGAAGAATTAACTGATGACGACGATTTTCCCCAAGAGCTTGTTTCATATTTCGAAACATATTATAATGGAGGAGTGAGAGGTCGTGGCCAACGAAGGCGAAGAGTCGAGCCAGTCTTCCCTATTCATTTATGTAATGTTCATGAACGCACTGAAAATGGTATGCCACGCACTAATAACTATGTTGAAGGATTTCATAATGCTCTAAGAACCTCCGTGACAAATGTGCATCCTAATATTTGGTCCCTTATAACTGCTTTAAAACATGAAGAGGCTCTTAGTGCAACAAGAATTGCCCATCTCAATCGTGGAGACAGCGTAACCTCAAAGAAAAAATACAGGGACGCCAATCAGCGTATAAAGAATTGCTAGAACAGTATGACCCTTCAAATAAAATCCAATATCTTCGTGGCATTGCTCATAACATTAAACATTTTTAACTAGATAATATTGTTGCTTGTTTTTTTATTATTATTATTATACTTGTAATACGTTTTTTACATAATAATTTATTTAGTCTGTTTATATTTTTTAAATTTGTACTTTTAACTCCTTACTTTTAATACATAATTTGGTTTTTATATCTTCGTGGCATTGCTCATAACATTAAACATTTTTAACTAGATAATATTGTTGCTCGTCTTTTTTTCTTTTTTTTTCATTAGACTTGTAATATGTTTTTTACAAAATATTTTTTTAGTCTGTTTATAGTTTTTTAATTTGTACTTTTAACTCCTTACTTTTAGTACATAAATTGGTTTCATGCCTTATATATATATATATATATATATATAGATATATATATATATATATATATATATATATATATATATATATATATATATATATATATAGTGGTATCGAAATGCCCGGTAGTGAAAAATCCTAGTCACAAAATGTCCGGTAGCGAAATGCCCGGTATCAAAATGTCCGGTATCAAAGTGTCCAGTATCAAACTGTCCTAGAACCGTGGTTTGGGAAGGCAAGGGCAGGTGCCGTGGTAACTTAAGGCTCTTTTTAAGTCATTAAAGGCTTTCTCTTGGTCAGGTGTCCTAATGATGGGGGTGTCCTTCTTAAATAGCGAAGATAAAGGTGCTGCTATACCAGCGTAACCTTGATTGTAATACCTGTAAAATCCCGATAGACCAAGGAATGAACGTATGTGATCAACAGAGGTAGGGCGTGGAAAAATTAATGACTGTCTTGACCTTGTCCTGCGAGGTTAAGAATCCTTATGAGTTAAGGACATGCCCTAAGAAGTATATTTCTTTCTGAAAGAAGGAGCACTTCTTAAGCTAAAGTTTGAGGCTTGCTTTTGCTAGTCGTGAGAAGACAGTGTGAAGAGTTTGTAAGTGTTCGCTAACGGATTCGAAGCGATGATCACATTATCGAAGTACATAAACACTGAATGACCTATAAGACCTGCAAGGACTGTGTGCATAAGTCGTGTGAACATTGAAGGAGCTGAAACAAAACACATGGCTAGTCATTTGAAGTGATAATGACTGGCAGGGGTACTTAAGGCTGTCAGAGGCCTAGACTCTGGGGCAAGGGGAATCTGGGAATATTCCGATATAAGGTCCACGGTCGTGAACACTACGTTGTTTTCACCGACGGAATGCAAAGGATCCTGTAATGCAGGGATGAGGTGTCTATCTGGTATCGTGAGCGTATTTAATTCCCTGAAGTCTACAACTGGGCGGAAAGAACCATTGTGTTTAGGGATAAAAAAAAAAAAAAAGAGAGGGAAATTTTATTCACTGATTGATGATTCAATAATGTCTTGCGCAATTATGTCTTGGATAAGGTTATCTACAATCATGCGTTTATTGTATGGCATTCTGTATGCGGGAATGTAACATGGTTTAGAGTTCTCACGAAGGGGTATATGATGCTGAATGAGATTAGTAACTCCAAGGGGTCTGAACTTGTTGCAAAGTGCAAACAAGTCTGCTTGTGCATTATAGAAGTCTATGGAGTTGAAGTGTGATGTATCAATGGGTTCTTGTGCTGTGGGCACGTCGGAAATTGTGGTATAAACTTGAGAAATAAGAAATTGGTCATCCATGACTTTGATGCGTGAGGGATATACTTCGAAATTGCAAATGTTTGTACCAACTGTGAGATGGAGGGGTGCGTTAGTGTCATTGGCAATTAAAATGCAAGTGAGACCTTTCTTTGACGTAGAGCTGATGGTTGAAAGAAAGGAAATGCCACTGATACGGCAAGTTTCTGGCATACAGGTCCATCGGTGTCTTGTGCTTGAAAAACTCCTATGTGCATCTTTGTATACTCACGAGGAAACAGAATCTTTGGGCTGATAAGCATTACGTGATTGTGTCTGAATGTAAATAACTCTTCAGAGCCTGTGGTGGATTTGGTGTTGAATCCCTCTTAGAGGGACAAGAAAGTTTTCTCAGGCGGTGAAATACCAATGGTATTTAATAGGTGATTAGTCCTGAGTTTTGTTGATTTGGTAGTGCGTCCGTTACGTTTGGAATGCATGTCCACAGCTGTCAGTTAAGTAGAAGAGTTAGAATCCTTGTGAGCGGTTGGAGTGGAAATTTTTGCACTAGCAGCTGGTGCATCCTCGTGTGATGAAACGGATTGAATTTGAAGGGAGTACAAACAATTGACGTGGGGCTGTGGTCTGCCTGTGCCTGCTCGGCCATGTGAATGTGATTTACTTTATGAGCAGTTGCTGATGGCAATGTAGGGAGGAAATTGTTTCTATAAATTATACCATTTTGAGCAGGGTAAATGACTATGTTATGTTGCTTCATCTATGTCAAACTTATGAGGATATCAGCAGAAAAGTGAACGTCAGCTACGTAGGCAGTAACTAGAATGGATGGGCACTCATCTTATAAGCTAATGTCTAGGGAGGATTTAACGACTACCGCGAATGGTAAACCATCTACATTACAAAGGTTGACGCTGGGGGGTTCCAAAATGGTAACACGTTTAGTTGCAGTGCGAAATTTATGGAAATTGTGTGTTGACATTATGTTGACCGGGGAATCCGTATCGAGAAAGATTATCACTTTGGTGTTGCTAGACGTAGCATTGAGTGTTAAGGAATGGGAAGACATGTCTGGGATATCTAGGGTATGTACAGGTTGGGTTGATGAGGAAATTTCCAGGTATGGAGTAACTGTTCTTGATATGCACTGAATTTGTTGCTCTGTAGTCATAAAGGAGATGTGTTACGTGAACGCCTTTCGGGAGAGTGATCTGGGGAGTTTGATCTGTGTTGCCTCCGTGCTAACAGCACACAGCAACGATCACTCGTGTAGAAACATGTACCGTAATAATGAGTGTCGGTTTGGTTGTGAAGGGTCTCTGTGGTAACACATATTTGCAAGGTGTGTTGGTTTGTGGCAGTATGTACAGATCAGTTGTGTTCTTGGTGGAAAGCGTTGGCATGAGCGATGTCGAGTGTGAGATCTCGTGTTATGTGGGGGGTAGGCGTGTGACCTGGGCAATTGTGTGGGTGGGTGCAATGGGTACTGATTGATTTTCTTGGTGACAATTAATTAATTCAGCATGTAAAAGAGCCCACAAGATATGGAAAATTACTCGATCTATTGATCACTAGCCGCGAAAGCATGGTAACTGATGTAGAAGTCGGTGAATCTGTTGCAAATAGCGATCACAACTTAGTTAGATTCAAACTCCTAAAATTGTTTAGAATAGATACTTGTGTTTCTAAAATACCCGATTTCAGTAAAGCTCAGTTCATAGGACTACGTCAGGAGCTTCAGCTTACAGATTGGGGGGCAAAATTAAACGAAAGACCTGTAGATCAGATGTGGGAAATATTTCAAAATACGCTCACTAAGATGATTCAAACTTACACTCCTTTTAAGGACAGACGTCCCCCAAATCAGGCTCGCCCAAAGTGGCTCGACAAAGAAACTGAAAAAAGTATTGCTAAAAAGAGACAGGCTTATAAGAAATATAAGTACTCGGGTGCATCTAATGACTATGAAAGTTATGTATCAATACAGAGGGATTTAAAAAAAGACAATAAGAAAAAGAAAACAACAATACGAAATTAACATCGCTGATAAATCCAAAGAGAATCCCAAAGAATTCTATAGTTACATTAGAGATAAAAAGGTTGTTAGGAATCACATTGGTCCACTATTATCTGCTGACGGTCAACTTGAATATTCAAATGAAGAAATGTGTAATATCTTAAACAATTATTTTAGCTCGGTATTCGTAAACGAAACACCTGAAAGTGAATTCCAAACTGAAACCTGTGAAAAGTCTAGGGTAAACTTACTACGGTAAATATAACAAAAGAAAAAATTAAAAGGTGTATAGATAAACTCAAAGTTAATAAAACACCAGGGCTTGACGGTTGGCATCCAAGAATCTTAAAGGAAATGAAAAATGAGATTGTTGTACCATTAGAAATTATTTTCAAGAAATCCATCATATCCGGAGATGTTCCAAGAGAATGGAAGCTAGCAAACGTTACTCCCATATTAAAAAAAGGTGACAAAAAGAAGCCAAATAACTATAGGCCTATAAGTTTGACTTCAATCGTAGGAAAAATAATGGAAACTATCATCAGAGATGCTATCGAACATCATTTAGAAAGTAACCGTTTGATAAATGATAGCCAGGATGGTTTCAGACGGAAACGTTCTTGCATGACTAACTTACTCGAATTCTACAACACAGTTATCTCGAATTATGACAAAAGAAACTATAGATTTAATATATCTAGACTTTGCAAAAGATTTTGATACCGTCCCACACGAAAGACTACTTACTAAATTAGCTTTACACGGAATAAGTGGTAGCCTATTAGATTGGACTAGTAATTGGTCGAATGGTCGAAAACAGAGAGTTGTTTTAAATGGAAAAACTTCTAGATGGAAAAATGTTACAAGTGAAGTTCCTCAGGGTTCCGTTCTTGGACCACTTCTATTCATAGTATATACAAATTATTTAGACCATGGACTAAAATCTACTGTTTCCAAATTTGCTGATGATACAAAACTGTACGGAGTGGCAAATGATCACTCAAACCAATTAGATATTCAAGAAGATTTAGATCAATTACAGCAATGGTCTGAAAAGTGGCTCATGAAATTTAACACAAGTAAATGCAAGGTAATGCACATAGGTAAAAATAACAGTAAGTACGATTACAAGTTATTTGGAAATTCGTTAACAAAAGTGGATAGTGAAAAAGATCTTGGCGTAATTATCAGTAACGACCTCAAATCATCCAAGCAGTGTATTTCAGCCTCTGAGAAAGCAAATAAGATTCTTCGTCTGATTGCGCGATCTTTTGATTTCAAAAGTCCATCACTAATTAACAAGCTATATAAATCGTTAGTTCGTCCACATTTGGAATATGCTGTTTCTGTATGGTCACCGAATCTCATTAAAGACATTGACAGACTGGAAAAAGTACAACGGCGAGCCACAAAACTGATTCCAAATATCAAAAATAAATCATACGAAAATAAACTAAAACATATCAATCTGTTTTCCCTAAAAAAGCGTAGACTCAGAGGTGACTTGATACAGGTCTTTAAGATTTTAAAGGGAATTGACAACATCAAAAGTGACAAAATTTTCACATTGAATGAGAATCAGACAAAAAACAATGGTCTCAAACTGTCCGAAAATAGATTCAATCTGGAAGTAGGTAGAAACAACTTTGCCAACCGTGTAGTTAATGAATGGAATAAACTTCCTGCACAGGTAGTGCAATGTAGTTCATTTCGAAGCTTTAAGAGTCATTTAGATAAACACCTCAGCAAGATGCCGTAATGATTATAATTTATTTTATATAATTTGTTTTTGTTTTGTTATCATTTGTCTGTCTGATTTTCATTTATTATACATGGATGGGGTGGTGCGAGAGGTGAATGCTAGGGTAGTGGGTCAGGGATTGGAGATGGTTAAAGAAAATGGAGAAAAGTGGGAGGTGAGCCAGCTGTTGTTTGCGGACGACACTGCGTTTGTGGCAGGATCGGAGGAGGGATTGAGGAAGTTGGTGGCAGAGTTTGGGAGAATATGTAATAGAAGAAAGCTAAAGATAAATGTGGGTAAAAGTAAGGTGATGAGATGTACAAGGGGTGAAAGTGGCAGTACACTGGAAGTGAACATTAAGGGAGAGCGACTGGAGGAAGTGGATAGTTTTAGATACTTGGGTGCAAGTGTAGCAGGAAAAGGTGGAGTGAAGGTGGAGGTAGAATGTAGATTGAGAGAAGCGAGTAAATGCCTTGGTGGATTAAAGAGTGTAATGAGGAATAGACATTTAGGAATGGATGCGAAGAGGAGACTGTATGAAGGAGTGATTGTGCCAACAGCACTGTATGGGGCAGAAACGTGGAACATAAGAGAAGAAGAGAGAAGGAGTTTGAATGTGTTTGAGATGAGGTGTCTGAGAAGTATGGTGGGGGTTACTAGGCTGGATAGAGTGAGAAATGAGGAGGTGAGGAGGAGAACAGGGGTGAAAAAGGATTTGGGAGAGAGGGTTGATGAAAGAATATTAGGATGGTTTGGACACATGGAAAGAATGTGTGAAGAAAGACTAGTAAAAGAGGTATGGAAGGCAGATGTGGAGGGAGTGAACATGAGGGGACGTCCTAGGATGAGGTGGATGGATGGGGTGAAGGGGGCTTTGGGGAAGAGGGGAATGTCTGTTGAGGAAGGAAGGGAGAGGAAGGAAGACAGGTGAGTGGAGAATGGTTGTATATGGATGATGTTGTGATTGCATGAGGAGGAATGGGCGGGGGGGGGGGTAGTATGTGTGAGTAAATTTTGACGCAGCCCGAAGGGATTTCTCCCCCTCCTCTCCTTATATGCAAGGGGGGACGGAGAGGGGGGGTCGCCGATTAAATGAAGCGGCCTTGCTGTGGATGTGCTGTGTTTTGCGACACTGCTACTGACCCAGGGCGGTGGGCAGGGTGCAGGGATGACCCGTCATCTAGGAGGTGCTCAGATGAGAGGGAGGGTGGGAGGGGTGTGGAGTGTATTTAGGGATGAAATGGGTGGGAGTGTTTTTATGCGTTTCACTTTTTGGCTACCTCCCTTGGAAGGGGGAAAAAGCCTTGGTATATGTATGTATGTATGTATTAGTTATATGTTAATTTTCCGAGCACATGTCCATTATCACTTATATAGTGAATTCTCTCTATACCTTTAGCAAGGTCTGGGCTAACAAGTATTCCCACTCCATGTTGAGCATCATCCTTTCCTTTCCATACAAGAGTGTAATCTCCATGTACAATCTTCCTACCTTCTCCTCTAATTCTAGTCTCTGCCAGACCCAGTACATCAAGTTTCCTCCTTTTCATCATCTCAACAACCTCCTCCTCCTTATCCTTCAGGGTTGCACAGTTTATAGTTCCCAGCAGAAGAGTTTTTCCGAGCACATGTCCATTATCGGTCCTAGTCGTCTCCGTTTGGTCTACCTGATTCCGAGGCGCAGCGTGAGTTTCTCGAGCAAAGTATAGATAACTGCCGGCTTGCTATACTAGGCCTGTCGCAGTCCACCGCTGTCGTTAGCGTTACCCAGGGGGCCCCTCTTGGAGGTGACAGTCGGAATTTAACCCCCATATATATATATATATATACATACATACATATATATATATATATATATATATATATATAAATATATATATATACATACATATATATATATATATATTTATGTGTGTGTGTATACATAATGTATGATATATATATATATGTATATATATATGCATTTATATATATATGTATATATATATACATACATACATATATATGTTATATATATATATATATATATATATATATATGCAAAGAAATCACAAAACACACGTGATAAAATATTTTTGCAGAAACCACCGGGAAATTGAAAAAACAGATATCGAACGTTTTCGTCTATTTAGACATTTTCAATGTGTGTGTGTGTGTGTGTGTGTGTGTGTGTGTGTGTGTGTGTGTGTGTGTGTGTGTGTGTGTGTGTGTGTGTGTGTGTGTGTGTGTGTGTGTGTGTGTGTTTTATCAGTTTAGTCCATAAACGTGTGCAAATATCTTTTTGACTCGACATACCGACCCTGTACACGCAGCCACTCTACGTTCACTTACATTACACCAGACATGTCCCTTCCTTCTACTAATAACTCTTCGGACAATTCAACTGAAAACACTATGACAACACAAAATCTTATCACTGTAGTCAAGGATGAGACCACATTACCTCTCTTTAACAGCAAGAACATTCTTGTACATAATTTCCTCGCTGAGGTTGAATCAGAGATAACACGAAGGAACATCACGGACGACAAAGGTAAAATATCTATTCTAACATAAAAAATAGATAAGAATATAAGGATAACACATTAGCTGGCGACGTCATTCAGTCTGATCTATTTGAGGAAACTAAATCTTATCATGATTTCGTAAAGCACTTTCAGAAATCCTTTGCATCATTTGTGTCACTTTGATCACTTTCCCCTATACTCTTTGTGTTTAACACCACACCAAAGATAAAGCGCTGAGAATTGCTTAAACGTTTAAGAGTGAACTCCGACATGTGCTCGGAAAAACTCTTCTGCTGGGAACTATAAACTGTGCAACCCTGAAGGATAAGGAGGAGGAGGTTGTTGAGATGATGAAAAGGAGGAAACTTGATGTACTGGGTCTGGCAGAGACTAGAATTAGAGGAGAAGGTAGGAAGATTGTACATGGAGATTACACTCTTGTATGGAAAGGAAAGGATGATGCTCAACATGGAGTGGGAATACTTGTTAGCCCAGACCTTGCTAAAGGTATAGAGAGAATTCACTATATAAGTGAAAGAATAATAGGATGCGTATTAAGGATGAGGGAAGAGAAAATAGGGGTTATACAAATATACGCACCGCAGAGTGGAAGAATAACAGAAGAAAAAGAACACTTCTACGAGATGCTACAGGCTGCTATTGATCTCTTTAATGAAAGATTGAAAATATTTGTAATAGGAGATTGGAATGGACACGTCGGAGTAGACAGGGTAGGATATGAGGATGTCTTTGGAGCCTTTGGTGTAGGAGACAGAAATGCAGATGGAGAGAGGGTTTTGGATTTTTGTACCCTGAATAATTTGAAAATAATGAACACATTTTTTCAACACAGAGAGTCGCATAAGTGGACTTGGTATGGATGGAGCAATGATAGAGGGGAATACGTATGCAGATCAATGATAGATCTTATAGTCTGCAATGATAAGAGAAATATATCAAATGTAAAGAGCATTCCCTCGGAGTCAATGGATGCAGACCACAGGCTAGTGGTGGCCAAACTAACTTTCAAGAAATTAAGATCAAGGCCGCCCCCTTGGTGGACTGAAGAGGTGAGGGAAGCAGTGAAACAAAAGATGAAGACTTTTCGCACATGGATGAAAAGAAGAACAAGGGAAAACAGATTAATGTACGAAAGTGCAAGGAAAGAGGCTGAAAGGATAAAGAAAATAGCAAAGAGAAAATTTTGGGATCAATTAGGAGAACAGTTAGAAGATGATTATACTACTGGAAGGAAATTACTTTATAGTTTAGCAAAAAGCTATCGTAAAGGAAGCAGGGAAACTTGTTCAAGCATTAAAGATAGGGAGGGTAACATCCTGACAAACCCTGCTGATATAGACAATAGATGGAGAGAGTATTTTAGTGAGTTGCTGAATGTTAATGAGGACGTGTTGGCTGACCATTGGGAGATGGGAGAAGTGAGAAAAGATGAAAGTTTGGAAATAACATCCAACGAGGTAAAGGCAGCAATTAAACGAATGAAGAATGGAAAATCTGCAGGATGCGATGGCTTGCCGGCGGAGATTTTTAAAGAAGCAGAAGAGACTTTATTGCCATATTTAGTGTCTATGTTCAATGCAGCATATAAAACAGCAACAGTGCCCGCGGAATGGAGTAAAGCTCTGATAAGCCCTATCTTTAAGAGAGGGGACCGGAGAGTCTGTAGTAACTACAGAGGAATATCACTTTTGCCGCATATAGGAAAGGTATATGAAAGAATACTGGAGGCCAGATTAAGAATTGTAGTTGAAAAGAAGCTGGGTGAATGGCAATATGGTTTTCGACCAGGAAGAAGCACCACAGACTTGATTTTTGCATTGAGGATGCTGGTTGAAAAGGCATGGGAATGGAATGTTGAGAAACATATGATCTTCCTGGATTTACGAAAGGCTTTTGATAGAGTGCCAAGAAGGAAACTATGGGGTGTGCTTGAGGATTCCCAGTATGAGGTACCTACCCATCTTGCAAATGCAGTAAAAGGACTTTATCGTACATCTGAAAGCGCAGTGATCTCCGAATATGGAGCTAGAAATTGGTTTGGGATAGCAAGTGGAGTGAGACAGGGGAGTGTGTTGTCACCATTGCTTTTTATTGTGTACATGGACTATATAATGAAAGAAATAACTCAGATGGAGGATAACACGGTTACTTTTGCCTTTGCCTATGCTGATGATGTGGCACTTATAGCTGATGATCTAGAGACCTTACAGGAAGCTGTGGACAGATGGTCTGAGCAATTGACAGAAATGGGAATGGAGTTAAATGTCGGAAAATGTGAATACATGAACGTAAGCAGAATTTCGGGAGATGGAGGAGTTACAATAGATACCCAAGAAGTAAGAAAAGTACACAACTTCAAATACCTGGGAGCTGATTTTAACAGCAGAGGGGATATACTTTCGGAAATAAATGAAAGAAACAAGAAGTACAATATAGAGCTGCAGTCACTATACCCACTTCTTAAGGATCCTGCGATACCAAGGAAAGTGAAGAAAACTATCTATATAACTATATTAAGACCAGTACTGTGTTACGGATGTGAGACCTGGAAATTAACCTGTAGGACAAGGAGTAAAATACAGGCCGCAGAAATGAGAGCACTAAGGGTTATCTACAGATGTACAAGGGTGGACCGAATAAGGAATCAAGTTATAAGAGAAGCATTGGGGGTTGAGAATGTACTGGACTATGTGGAGAGAGGACAGCTGAGACGGTACGGACATGTTATGCGGATGGAAGAGCAAAGATATCCAAAGAAGTACTACTTATGGAAACCAGAAGGCAGAAGACCTGTGGGACGCCCAAGAATGAGATGGAGAACAAATATCCAGCAGGCCCTGCACAAGAGGGGAACTTCACTGGAGGAGGTTGAGAGGGATAGAAAATACGAGGAACGTCAACAATGGAGAGAGCTAACGAGACGTGGCAACTGACAGACCTATCAGGTCTAACAGGAGGAGGGTGAGAAAGGTGAGAAATATATATATATATATATATATATATATATATATATATATATACATATACATAAGAAGTCACAGGTCTAGATCTGAGGTCCGAGTTTAGTCCTGATCGGTTCCGCTTTACGCTTCTTTAGAGGAATGGACCACGAACTATGGACTACCTAGAAAAGACTGCCCGCTCACGCGGGATCGATGATTGTGGGAGGGGAAGAGAAGTCTATAGGAAAATTAAAAGAGAGTCGTGTGTACAAGAGGTCTATTGCCACTGGGCGCTTTGGGGATATTTATTAGAGTTCTCGTGGCTCAGGAGACATGGGCAGGCGAGTTGGAGTGTTCGAGGCCTGCACCAGTAATTAAGGGAAATATTTTGGGGATATTTATTAGCAACATCTCAACCAACAAAGTTAGGAAAAGAGTCGGAGGTTTAGTCGCAGAGACAGTAAGAAATATGGAAAGATTTTATGTGGTAGGTAAACTTAAATAAGAAGATGCAGTAGCAGAAAAACTTAGAAATTGAATTACTTTCAGCAGGAGAGGAAGCATTTGTATACCATATTCTGTGTAAACCCGTTTTCTAAACCATTGTTTTCTAATTGTAGTTCTTTTCGACATATTCAACTGTGGACTTGTGATTGATGCCCATGCTGAACTTCAATCCGAAAGAGAAGGGCTCTTCCTGTGCCTGTGTCAATATGGACGACGAAAGGTCCACAGTTGAAAAATAACGATTTTGAATACGGGTTTAAACAGGGTAATATCATATTGCTCACTAGCCTCCCAAAAACGCGAGTCAGCCATCCCTAGAAGATACGCGCGGAACTTCGAGGAAACAGTGACCTTTTGGGCACAACTGCATATAAAGGCGGTGTGGTGACCTTGGATAAATTGGATGACGTCCGTAAAATGGAGGATCTCCTATCCTACCTTTGCACGTATATCAAACAACGTGACGGCAGAAGCTTTTACACCTCTTAGTAGAAGACATCAAAACACCAACAATGAAAGGACTTCCAAAGATCCACAAACCGGAAGTTCCTCTTTGACCCTATACATCAGACATTGGAAGCGCCCGGCACAGGTTAGCTAAAGTACTAGCAAATCCCTTATCGTTCATCCTTGGTAGCATCAGAGGCACACATCTCCGAAATTCCACAAACCTGATCGAGATGGACTTTTCAGAGAAAATGTTAGTAAGCTACAATACAACTTCTTTATTTAATGTTTCCACAATAGTTACTATCAACGCAATCAAAGAATCTTCACGCAAAATTGACGAGAATAATCTACCGGCATGCAAGCGGGACTACATGTAGCTAATAGAAAAGTGCATCGGATTTGGGTCATTCAGTTTGGCAACCAAGAATACCACTAGAAGGCCTCCCCATGGGATCATCATTGAGCGCATTAGCTGCATCTCTATTCCTAGAGGTGTTGGACAGAGATCAATATCTGAAAATTCTTCTTAAGGACGCGCATTGGTTCCGGTACGTAGATGCTACTGCAGAGACTATTGCTAGTTATATTTTGTCCAAATTAAATAAAAGACATATATATTGACTGCAATTGAACCACTTCAGCTTGCCTTTTAAGGGACAGTAATCCAAATTATCAGTATTTGAAAATTACGTCCTGTAGATGGCGTCCTCCTGTACGTATGCATTCTTCCAATCTGCTGTTGAGGTTCCCCATTGCTCGCTGCAACATCTCAGCTGGGACACCACGAATTTCGTCTTGAATTCTTTGTTTCAATTCATCCATTGTCCTTGGCCGAGTCGTGTAGACCCGACTCTTCAGGTAGTCCCACAAGAAAAAAATTACAAACGGACAAATCCGGTGATCTTGGGGGCCAGGGGATGTCACCGTATCTTGAGATGACCTGGTACCGCTGGAGCAGGCAAACACAATGTTACCAGGATAAGTCTATAATTGATTTCTTTATTACAAATGACAAACGTATTTTCAAAGACGTAAAGTTCTTACCATCTGTAACATTGGACTCGGACCACAGATTATTAATTGCAAAGTTTACCCTGAAACGACCTCCACCAAATAAACCACTGCATAAAACCATATATAAAACAGAGAAATTTACAAACGCTAGTATCAAAGACCAATTTAACGAAGCAATGAGATCCAGGATACCAACAAAAAATATACCACTGGGAGTAGTAGAAGACAAACATCAAAGAAGTTACAGAGGAAATACTCACTTCCAAGCACACAGGGAGAGGGCGGAGACACCATGGTGGAATAATGACATTAAGGCGGCAGTCCTGCAGAAAAACTAGGCATACAGAAGATGGATGAGAGCGAGAAATAGGGAAACTCGACAAGAATATAAATTATGTAGACCATGGACTAAAATCTACTGTTTCCAAATTTGCTGATGATACAAAACTGTACGGAGTGGCAAATGATCACTCAAACCAATTAGATATTCAAGAAGATTTAGATCAATTACAGCAGTGGTCTGAAAAGTGGCTCATGAAATTTAACACAAGTAAATGCAAGGTAATGCACATAGGTAAAAATAACAGTAAGTACGATTACAAGTTATTTGGAAATTCGTTAACAAAAGTGGATAGTGAAAAAGAACTCGGCGTAATTATCAGTAATGTCCTCAAATCATCTAAGCAGTGTATTTCAGCCTCTGAGAAAGCAAATAAGATTCTAGGACTGATTGCACGATCTTTTGATTTCAAAAGTCCATCACTCATTAACAAGCTATATAAATTGTTAATTCGTCCACATTTGGAATATGCTGTTTCCGTATGGTCACCGAATCTCATTAAAGACATTGACAGACTGGAAAAAGTACAACGGCGAGCCACAAAACTGATTCCAAATATCAAAAATAAATCATACGAAAATCGACTAAAACATATCAATCTGTTTTCCCTAAAAAAGCGTAGACTCAGAGGTGACTTGATACATGTCTTTAAAATTCTAAAGGGAATTGACAACATCAAAAGTGACCAAATTTTCACATTGAATGAGAATCAGACAAGAAACAATGGTCTCAAACTGTCCGGAAATAGATTCAATTTGGAAGTAGGTAGAAACAACTTTGCCAACCGTGTAGTTAATGAATGGAATAAACTTCCTGCACAGGTAGTGCAATGTGGTTCAGTTCGAAGCTTTAAGAATAATTTAGATAAACACCTAAGCAAGATGCTGTAATGATTATAATTTGTTTTATATTATTTGTTTTTGTTTTGTTATCATTTGTCTGTCTGATTTTCATTTATTATCAGTTATATGTCAATTTATTATTATTTACTATTTACCTGTTTGTTTATTATTTAACAATACCTATGCATTTATTTATGTATTTTATTTGTTATTTACATTATTATAGTTTTTATTTATTATTTTATTATTGTTATGATTTTTTTCGCATCCGACCTAGATATGGACCAAAAGGTCTCCTGTCGGCATGCTCCGCCTTTGTAATCCTTTGTGTGTGTGTGTGTGTGTGTGTGTGTGTGTGTGTGTGTGTGTGTGTGTGTGTGTGTGTGTGTGCATATATGTATGCATGTATATACATACATAAATATACCAAAGGTTTCCCACCCCCCTTACAAGGGAGGTGGTCATAAAAACAAAGGCATAAAATCCACTCCCACCCATTCCATCCCCACATACTCCCCTCCATTCACTACCCTCCCTCCCTCTTATCTTGGCTCGTCTTGGATGACGGGTCATCCCTGGATCTCGCCCACTCTCCTGGGTCAGAAGCAGTGTCGCACGACACAGCACATCCACAGCAAGGCCGCTTCATTAAACCGTCGACTACCCCTCTCCGTCCCCTCATGCAGAAAAAGAGAAGACGGGGAGAAATCCCTTCGGGCTGCATCAAATTGTTTTTTTCATAAATACTCCCTCAACCCCCATCCCCCACCCACTCTAATTGCGGTATTACATATGGGGAGACTTAATGCGGGCGAGAAATACCTTGATAGTGTTTTCGTCGTTTTGTTAAGAATGTAATCTGGATACAGCTTGGGATCTCCTGCCAGGTACTTGACCTAGGCAGTCCTAGTGCCGGGCCTTGACCTCGGCAACCCCCTTCTCTGACAGCGCAACCGTCGGCAACAAACGTCGGCAACAAACCGTATGTTATATATTGGATGTGTTCAATAAAGCTACGTAAATATATTTTCATTGCACGTACATTCTCTTTCCGATGAGAATGATTGTCACTTTGCATTAATGATATTCTTTCCCTGTTCAATGAGAGTTTGTCACTTTAGTTCGGGGATCTCTTTTCTATGAGTGGGGAGGAATAGCACTTTTCGTTAAAAGTACAATAAACTGTATTATCACCAATTCGAGGAAGAGTACAGTACTGAATTTTTTGGGTGGAGATTATAGGCAAGAAAAAGAAAGTTATCCTTGGCGTCCTGTATAGACCTCCTAACCTTAGCATTGAGCAGACTGATCCACTGATTCATGAAATTCGCAGAGCGTCCCAGTACAAAAACGTTGTGATCATGGGAGATTTTAATCGTAGAAACATTGACTGGGAAATTTTTAGTAGGAGATCAGGATTTTGTGAGATCAGATGTTGTGAAGGATAATTTCCTAAACCAAATTATTACCGATCCTACGAGGGGAGAAAATACTCTGGATTTACTTTTAACTAATAATGAGCACCTAATGAGTAATGTTAAAGTGGGAGATAGTCTAGGCTCTAGCGATCATCAAGAAATAAGATTTAATATTATTTGGGAAGAATTCAAAAGTACGAATAACGTCCAAGTACCAGACTTCAGGAGAGCCAATTTTGATAAGATAAAAATCTATTTGAAATTGAATATGAAATGTCATACGGATGATTCGTCCATCACCTGCGCGGTCAAGAGTCGGGACATGACCAGGGGTCAGGTCATGACCATGGGTGAGGTCATGACCAGGGGTCGGGTCATGGAGAGTAATATGCAGGTCAGGTCACTTGGGAGCGGGGTGTAAAAAGTCAGGTCAGCGATTTGGATGAAATGTATAGCAATCTGATTTAATTATTAATGCACAAAATACATTTATCCCCCTGAAGTCAATACGGAAGAATAGTAATACTCCCAAATGGATGACGGACAGATTGAAACATGAGATCGGAATGAAAAGAGGACTTTATGTAAAAATAAAAAAGGGGAAACACACCTTAGATCAAGATATAACGAAATGGCAAAGCTAGTAAAAAAAAAAAAAAAAAAAAAAAAAAAAAAAAAACATACAGCGAAACGTAACTATGAAATTAAGGCTGCCAGTCAAGCAAGATCCAACCCTAAGTGGTTTTCTTTTTTCATCTTTATAGAAAAAAGACCAATTAAAAACGATGAAATTTTCATGATAGAATCGGGGGAAAAAATGAGTGAGGATTTTAACAAATATTTTTTCTCGATGTTTACTAATGAGAGATTAGATAAGGTACCTGACTGCGATCCAATTTTCAGTAAGGATGAAGAAAGTAGACTATCTAATATCAGCATTAGTAAAGTAGTAGTCAAGCAGATTGAAAGGCTTAGAGCTACAAAATCACCGAGTCCGGACGAAATTTTTTCGAGAGTGCTTAAGGAGTGTAAATTTGAAATCTTTGGCAAGTTAACTGAAATATCTAATAAATCAGTAGACACTGGGTTTGTGCCTACTGCTTGAGGCAGGCAAACGTTGTTCCTGTTTTTAAGAAGGGAGATAAATCGTCTAAATGCAACTACAGGCCAATCAGTTTGACATCGGTTATAGGTAAAATGCTTGAATCAATAATAGTAAATAGACTTAGAGAACACATCGAGAAACACAATTCCATTCGTGACACAGAGCATGGTTTCTCCAAGGGTAAGTCATGTGTGACTAATCTTCTATCCTTTTACACTAAAGTCAAGGATTATTATTATAGAGGACGTGCACACCCACATTCCTGGCTCCGCTAGCGGAGGCCATTGCTTTCTTTGTAACCTAACATTTTATATTGGACAAATATATAAAAACTAGAAACCTAACATTGTATATAAGACAAATATATCAACTATTGACTTATTTAATGCAGTATAGTGAAATAAGATAATTTTAAGGCACTGTTATGCTTTGAAATACCAATTTTAGCCGAACTTAACATGTATTATTGTATGAGGTTAGTGCACACTTTTAAAGAACCTAAGTTTTTTTTTTTTTTTTTTTTTTTTTTTTTTTTTTTTTTTTTTTTTTTTTTTTTTTTTTTTTTTTTTTTTTTTTTTTTTTTTTTTTTTACAAAATGGATTATAGTTAAACCTTCGTGATTGCAAACAAACAAACATTCACACAATTAAACAGACATAGAAGCAAAAGCTTACCAGACTGCAGCGTTTAATCAGCGAGCCGGGCCTTCTTTACAGAGCTCTGGAGAAGGAATGCATTCTTCTGCTGGTCTTTCTCTAGGTTGTGGAGTCCATTCAGAAGAACATTTGCCAGGCGACGGAACATCTTGGGGCAGTCAATGTCAATCCCACTGAAGCTGGCCAGTGCCGACAAGATCTCCATCAGTCTTTTCTGGCAGCAAGAGCAGTGACGGGCTTCCTTGATGAAACACAGTCCACATCTGACAAGATCAAAAGTGCACACATGTGGAGTTGTCAGGGAACCTCTGGACACTGTCTCGATAAAGTCCTTAACGTCACTGGTCACAAGAGGTTCCTCGGCGCTGAAGACCACATCGTCCGCGCACTTCGTCTCAAGCCACCCCGCCACATAGGCCGCACTGCACTCTTCATTCACAGTCAGTGTCACATCTGTGGTGCACCTCTCAATAGAGGCTGCATCCTCTAGGTCAATTGCAGTCCCCAAGCAGGTATGTTCCTTCGACACAGGGTGGACATCGATGGACTGGAGGTTTACGGCAGCATATCTCGTGAGGCGCTGCTTGCATGCGGAGAACACATCCCCAGTGGTCATGAAAGAGTTTGCACCAGTTGATTGACGGTAGACTGAGAACTCCCCCTCAAGCCGGTCACTCTGGATCTCACGCAGCAGGACATAATGGAAGTCAGCGCTTCTGAGCAAGTAGCGGCAAACGGCAATCAGTCCCTGCATAGTCTGCACTAGTGCATTCTTGGTATCATAGGTGAAACACTTGATTCGATTTGCTCCATGTCCTGAAGAAGCCTCTTGGAAAATCAACAGGAAAGTCTGCAGGCTGGTTGACTGGGGATCCTGAACAGCTCGATATGGATCGTTCATGCGCTGATCTTGCCCCTTCCCAGATACATTCACTAAATTCCACCAGTTGAGGATGATTTGGATGAACTTAGCAGTGTCATGACATCCTCTGAGCTTCAATGAAACCACAACCTTTTCATTGAAGACCTTCAAGACATGCTGCACATTTTGTAGTACGTCAGTAAATGATGCTGTTGTTTTATTGTCAAGACTGATCTTCTGGCACTTCTCACTGATCCAGTTGTTGCGGATGCACTTCAGAAGATGCACTGGGTCAAAAAGGAGAAACCAGACACGCTCTTTGTCAAGAGGATGCTTGGCTGTGGCACGGCAATCACCCGGAAAATCAAACAGCTTACAGTACTGCTGGTTTATCTTGTGGTAGTCTGTGATAGACCCGATGACACGTCCACCTGCCCTCTCAACAGCAGCTGCCGCCTCCTTCACACGTTCAAGCTGGTATGCTGCTGTGAGCTTGTGGACGGGTGTCACAGAAATCATAATACTAGGTCCTCTGTGCAGCGACTTCATCATAATACATAGCATAGAAGTGGCCTTGCAGTCTGGCTTGTTCACTGCCATGCCACTCAGAACCCCACCAGAAAATGCAACAATTGGCCGAATATGTACTTCATCTATCATGAGAAATACATTCTTTTGCTGCAGTGTCTTCACTTTGGCAAATGTTTCCCTCATCACCTGATCCGTGTCAATAGATGAAAGGATGTACTGCAGCTTGCGTTTGCTTGGCAGCACCAAAACGTCTCTGAGCTGTTCATAACTACACTTGGGGTATGATTCAAGAGCAAAACAATAATAATTCATGGAAAACTGTTTTTGTGATAAAAGTTCCAACTGACGTGTCCAAATTACCAGCTTCTTCTCATTCTCGGTGTTCACACAGGGTTTGAAGAAGAGTGACAACAATCTTAATCATTTTGTCAAACGGGATGTCATAGTTAATTGCTAAGTGCACAGCTTCGGCGAACTGACTATACGACCTCAAACCATTGATGGGATGAAGTGTCTTACCCAGTGGTACAATAATGCCTGTCAGGGGGGTACAAATTTACGTATATACTCGGTATTATTGAGAAATTGGACGTGAGAGAAAGAAACGCCAAGGTAACACCAACACGTGTTTTTATTGGATAATAAGAGCACACTAATCTATCTAACACATACAATAGATATATCACCTGTGTGATATTGCTCTACTACCTGCTAATTATGCAATATATAAGAACAAAATGAGTACTACACCACTCCTCGGCTCTGCAGGCGCGAGGATGAATTCTCCTCGAGCGTCGATTCCTTCTCCTTCAGACGATCTCCTCCAGGCGAGTCCCCTGTGTCCTCCTTGGTGGACGGGCGCTGTATCTCTTCCTTGGTCTCCTCCAGGCGAGTCCCCTGTGTCCTTCTCCTTCAGGCGGACGGGCGCTGCAGAGCTTTCTTCCTAATTCCCGACGATCTCCTTCAGGCGGTGCCCTCCCTCTGTAGAACTGGGAGGGGGGTGTCTCCTACGGCTCTCTCTACCTCCTTGTGATCTCCTGCGCGTCCTGGTGCCCTCCCTCCGTGGAACTGGGAGGGGAGGACACCAGGAATCGACGCTCGAGGAGAATTCATCCTCGCGCCTGCAGAACCGAGGAGTGGTGTAGTACTCATTTTGTTCTTATATATTGCATAATTAGCAGGTAGTAGAGCAATATCACTCAGGTGATATTTCTATTGTATGTGTTAGATAGATTAGTGTGCTCTTATTATCCAATAAAAACACGTGTTGGTGTTACCTTGGCGTTTCTTTCTCTCACGTCCAATTTCTCAATAATACCGAGTATATACAAAAATTTGTACCCCCCTGACACTGGCGCGTCGAACAGGGACTCGGTTGAGAAAAGAGAGATAGAAACACAAGGTGCTGGTCCCCACAGCTGTTGGATCCAACCCGAGCAGTCGGTAGAGTAGGCCGTAGCTAGCTGTGTGCAGGTCAGGCGCGACACAGGTCGCCCGTAGAGCAGTCAGTGTGTCGAGTGTTTCAAGGTAGGGTGAATTAACCCTCCGTTCGAGTCCCGCAGAGCCGAGAAAGGAATTCCGGCCGTGGATTAGGCTAACGGAACCAGAGAAGTTCCAGCCATAGAAGTTCCAGATAGGAAAGTGTCTAATGCTTCAGTTAGAGAGAGCTAGTTTTTTTCTAGCTAGAGAGAAGATAGGAGAGTGCCTAGTTTTCCAGCTAGTGGAGCAGTAGAGAGAGTTTAGTTTCAGCTAGCGTGAGCTGTAGGCAGTCAGAGCTGCCGAGAGTGTCTAGTTTCAGCTAGCGTGAGCTGTAGGCAGTCAGAGGTGTAGGGGTGTTTAGTTCCAGCCTAGTGAAGCTGTAGAGAGAATTTAGTTTTAGCTAGCGTGAGCTGTAGGCAGTCTTATTGTCCAGACTTGGAAATTTTTGTTGAACGAATACTGCTGTATCTTTTTGTCCCCAGATCCGGAGGAAGGAGACATCGTTTTTTTTTATGTATACAGTCACATGTACATACACACACACACAGACATTCGACACTTGTATGTCATGCCGTATTGGCCAGAGAAGCCATAGCAGTTCGATCTTGCGAAGGAGTTTTCCCTCAAGGAAAAAGAAATATCCTGAGGTTTTTCGCTCATACCGCAAGATCGAGGTAGCAAGGCTAAATAGGCACACTTTTCAACTCGCGACGCCTCGCGAGTTTTTCCGTCATTGGAAGAATGTCAGCGCGGACGTTTCGTCCACCGTTGACCACGTGATTCAACCCGTGATGGAGCTTGCAGTCAGCCCAGCACACCTGACCAGGCCGGAGGAATGTGGCGTGAGGTCATGCTAGCCTCCCAGGGCTGCCAACTATACGGGGTCACTACTGCTGTGCGCATGCGCAGATCGCCACCACCCACTCTCCCTCACCCTCCCGGATGTGCAAGAGGGAAGGGCATGGAGATGGACGAACACACTTTGCGGCCGTTTGCCGTTGAGGGCGGATCCCCCCCCCTCCCCTCCCAGTTCCACGGAGGGAGGGCACCAGGACGCAGGAGATCACAAGGAGGTAGAGAGAGCCGTAGGAGACTTTACGGCCACTTCCCGTCGAGGACACCCCCCTCCCAGTTCTACAGAGGGAGGGCACCGCCTGAAGGAGATCGTCGGGAATTAGGAAGAAAGCTCTGCAGCGCCCGTCCGCCTGAAGGAGAAGGACACAGGGGACTCGCCTGGAGGAGATCGTCTGAAGGAGAAGGAATCGACGCTCAAGGAGAATTCCTCCTCGCGCCTGCAGAGCCGAGGAGTGGTGTAGTACTCATTTTGTTCTTATATATTGCATAATTAGCAGGTAGTAGAGCAATATCACACAGGTGATATATCTATTGTATATGTTAGATAGATTAGTGTGCTCTTATTATCCAATAAAAACACGTGTTGGTGTTACCTTGGTGTTTCTTTTCTCTCACGCCCATTTCTCAATAATACCGAGTATATACGATAAATTTGTACCTCCCCCCCCTGACAATGCCCTTCTTGAATGCACGGCAGATCGGTGGGCTACACAACGTGGGCGTGCTTTCGACAATCACAGACAGGCTGCACTCACTGAATTTTTCTGTTATGAATAGACACACTAACCTTTCTTCCGATCTTGAAATAATTAAGTTCTTGTACTGCTTCTGTAGGTCACGTCCAGGTCTAAAAGCCGGGAGAAGTATAGGTTTTGAAGATGGCAGACATGAAGCAGGCTCACTGAAGACACTGGGAGGGATCGCAGGTCGCGTAAAACCACCAGGCAATTTGATAGAAGGAGGGTTAGCACCCCAGAGTTTCTCACAAATGAAAAATCTGTCAGGATCAACAACAAAGTTCTTACGTGGTGGTAGCACATCAAGCCACTTCTGTCTTTCATAACGGTCTTTTGGCAGTCGAAACACTCGGCACCTGTTATCCTTGTTATAAATACCGTTGCAGTTCACAACACCACACTTATTCGGCATTTTGAATACAATAAATCAGCAAGAACCTATGAAGAACTAAACAAACAAAATCAGCAAGAACTTATGTAAACAAACACTATCCGCTTCTAAATGCAGCCACGCGCGAAAGACGGAACGACACAACCTTACAACTCCACTGCTCGTAGCACACTGGACTGGCCTCCGCTAGCGGAGCCAAGAATCTGGGTGTGCACGTCCTGTATAATAGTAGTCCTTGACTAAAGTATATAAGGCGTCAGATAACAATGGTAATTACGAGGTGACTTACCATGACTTTAGCAAAGCGTTCGACAAGGTGCCACACCAGAGACTACTAAATAAAATCAAAGCCCATGGCATACGAGGAAAAGTGTTAGAATGAATTAGAGCTTGGGTCAGTAACAGAAAACAGCGGGTCACCATAAATGGAGTAAAATCCAGGTGGGGCAATATTACTAGTGGGGTTCTCCAGGGCTCGGTTTTGGGTCCCTTGTTGTTCATTATGTACATAAACGACTTAGACGATGAGATAAATAGTGATGTTAGTAAGTTCGCAGATGACACTAAAATAGGACGCCTAATTAGGTCAGCAGACGACGTAGAGATTCTGCAAGATGATCTTAACAAATTGTCCACATGGTCGGTGAAATGGCAAATGACTTTCAATATCTCTAAGTGTAGCGTGTGAAACGTAGGGGTACACAACCCCGAAAATAGATACAATTTAGATAACACGTTTTTAGAGAAAACTGAGTGCGAGAGAGACTTGGGAGTTCTAGTGAGTCCGGACCTCAAAACCAGGAAACAGTGCATTAGTGCCAGGAATAAAACTAACAGAGCATTAGGTTCCATTGCTAGGACGGTAACGAATAGAAGTGCAGAGGTAATTATTACACTCTATCTAGCGATAGTTAGACCCATCCTTGACTATGTGGTACAGTTTTGGTTTCCGCCCTATAGAGTGGACATCAATTCACTAGAATCAATACAGAGAAGAATGGCCAAAATTATAAATGGACTCAGAAATTTGCCTTACGAAGAGAGGCTTAGGCACCTTAACTTATACTCTCTGCAAAGATGCAGAGTGCAGGGTGATCTAATAGAAGTGTTCAAGTGGATAAAAGGTTATAACAAGGGTGATGCAAACAAGATCATCATATTAAAATAACAGGGCAGGACTCGCAGTAATGGATTTAAATTTACCAAATTTAGATTTAAGAAGAAAATAGGCAAGAATTGGTTTACTAATAGGGTGGTCAACGAATGGAATAGACTTAGTAACCATGTAGTGAGCGCTGAAACTACCACTTGTTTAAGAAACGGTTAGACAACTTTATAGACGGGAATGACAGGTGGTGATGGATATGGAGCTCCCTTGTGTAGGCCTTAGGTCTCTTGCAGTCTCCTTCATTCTTATGTTCTTATGTTCTTGTGATGTGTTTGTATTTGTTCATGGTACACTTTCACTAGAGGCATAACTTTACTGAAGACATGACATCCTAAAATTATCAGTTAGTTTGTTTTTAACGAGAATGTGTTAGTATGTGTAAGGCTAAATATGATAATAAGTTTTAGTTAATTTTGGTCATGAAGGAGATGGAGACGGGTGAAGGGCAGCAGGTAGGTTAAGCGGGTCCGAGCTTAACTGTCGCGAAGTTCCTGTCCTCGCTGGTCATGAAGGGGGTGGAGGCGGGTGGAGGGGCAGGCTTTCGTCCGGCTCCTGAGTTATAAAAAGGAAAATTAGTGGGAATCGATGGTTTATACTCACGATGACTGGTGATGTTAGTTGGGGACGGCGTATGTGGAGACGCCTCTAGACGAGTTTCATCGACCTGGGGTCCAATACGTCCTGACTGAAGTCCTTCAGGATACCGGGACGGCCTTCAAGTCGGTGCGCTGGATCTTTACAGTTGATTGGAGTCGTCTGGTTTCTGTAGAGGTCGATTCTGTTTTCGGTTGGCAGCCCTGCTCACCCCTCACCCGCTGAGTTAGCTGAAACCTCAAGCCTCTTTAAAAATAATTTCATATTTCTTCACTTAGGTCAGTGACTATACGAGTTACACGAATTTCATGTACATCTAGGGATGAAACAGTCCTTGTTCACCTATTTCAAAGCTTTCCATCTCGATAATACAAAGAAAGTAATCATAGCGAGTATAAGATAAGGAATATAAATTTAATGTTTATACAACTTTTTAATTATTATCGCTGTGTCCAGTCATTATGAGGCTGGTTGTAAACTTTAACATAATTTCTGTGATATAAAATAGTCATGAATATGACTGTGCTTTCACATATCCCATAAAGTGATACATGAGAGAGAAAATGAAAAGTTTATATGATTATCTTTTGACACTGGACGGGTGGCGGGAAGCAAAGTGTCTTGCTCCCTCCCTCCCCGCACCCCAATCAATCTCATGAGTAGGGTTACCAACCGTCCTTTATTTCAAAGGACAGTCCTTTATTCAGCTCTATTTGTCCTTGTTCTTTATTGAGATTTGAAATGACACTATTTGTCCTTTATTTTGAAATCGTTTTGACTGATAGTTCAATTTCCTGCTCTCAAGATGTGATGATTGCATAGGTGTTTACTTCTTGTAGGACTGCAGACTCTGTCAACTCACCATTCTGCACAATACCAGATGCACAGAGCGGCAGACCACAGACCAGGCTGTAAAATTAGTCTCATTTTATTTTTAACTCAATTTTCCATTAACAAAAAAGGGCACTCATTTTGGGAAAACCAGAAAATCATAAACTATGTTATTAAATATGAGAACCACTACCAAGAAAAAAGAAAAGAAAAACAATAGAGAAAGAAAGGAGGTGCCGTTGGACGTTTTGGAAAGGCAATACTTCTGCCTATTAACTGAACTCACGAAGAACCAAAACAAATATGGCCTATTATACAACAATGTAATGATGAGACCCTTCACAAAATCGAGTCATAATTTGTTATAAATATCAGAAGAACAGTGAAATCTGTGTGAGAAAACTTGTAGTGCCAATATTTCATGTTATAAACATATATTTGGAAAAACAGAATAGATTTCAAAGAAATTCAACATTCAGCAAATTATCAAACCTAAGCTTCGTAGGCCATTCATTTCCCAAAGTTTCAGAAATTTGTAGAAGTAGTAAAACATTTGAAGTTAGAAGGAAAGTTTGAATTAATGATGGATGAACTTTTTGATGAAGTAGTATTAATTCAAAGAAACTTCAACACTAGCAAAAGCTCTGGACTCATCATAAGCTCAAAAACAACAACAAGAAAGTGGTATTTTATTTCTATGGGCTTTAAATGTATCAATGTTTTCAAAATAGTTTCTTTTGTACCATCAATTCCTGGAACATCATCTTATTGTGAGAGTTTTTAGTTTAATGTCATCTAAATGGTGAAATGAAAGGAACTGATGCTCTGTTGAATCAATTAAGAATGAACCTCTCATACATTTTAACATAAAATATAGTTGTTTGGAATTTGCTAAAAACAACAAAGATGATACAAGTTTTCTGAAGGCAGCAAAAAGCCAGGGCAAATATAGTTTTAAAGATTAGAATCCTTTGATAATAAATGGCTTCTCATTCTTGTTTTTGTATTTTCATTTAGGTAAGAGAAATGTAATTTTGAGCTGCATTTAATATTAGCATCTATTATGATCTATAGCCACTTAAATCAATATCAATAAAGTTTTTATGTCCTTTATTGTAGCTTAACAGAGTTGCCAACCCTACTCATGAGTCAAAATTGAACATGACTTGAGTACATACAGCTCATGGTTTTTCCATCTTGATTAATTCACAACTTTCATCATCTCATATTCATTATCTTCTTGAATCTTTGAATACGGTTGTACCAACGTATATGGTCGGAAGAGTGACACTCAGATCGGAAATTGAAATATGTTGATATGAAAAAGTTCGTGAGTTGCATCGTAGCGAAGGGTGAGTGGGGCTGCCAACCGAAAACGCAGGATCGACTGAGATTCTTTGAGCGAATTGCCTCTAGTTATATTTATATATAATTAAAAATAAACTTCACTCAATTTGGAACTTTTGTCAGTTTTTGGCCGAGCCAACAGAATTGATCGAGGTACTATGCTTCCCGACATTTTGAAGAATGGACGTATAAGATATTGTCTTCGCGTTCTTCTTCTTCTTCTTCTTCTTCTTCTTCTTCTTCTTCTTCTTCTTCTTCTTCTTCTTCTTCTTCTTCTTCTTCGCGTTCTTCTTCTTCTTCTTCTTCTTCTTCTTCTTCTTCTTCTTCTTCTTCTTCTTCGCGTTCTTCTTCTTCTTCTTCTTCTTCTTCTTCTTCTTCTTCTTCTTCTTCGCGTTCTTCTTCTTCTTCTTCTTCTTCTTCTTCTTCTTCTTCTTCTTCTTCTTCTTCCTCGCGTTCTTCTTCGCGTTTTTCTTCGCGTTCTTCTTCGCAATCTTTTTCGCATTCTTCTTTGCGTTCTTCTTCGCGTTCTTCTTCGCGTTCTTCTTCCTCGCGTTCTTCTTCTTCGCGTTCTTCTTCGCATTCTTCTTCTCATTCTACTTCGTGTTCTTCTTCGCGTTCTTCTTCGTGTTCTTCTTCGCGTTCTTCTTCCTCGCGTTCTTCTGCGCGTTCTTCTTCGTGCTGGGGAACTTTTGTAAATTTTTGGCCAAGCCAACAGAATTGATCGAGGTACTATGTTTCCCGACATTTTGAAGAATGGGCGTATAAGATATTGTCTTCTTCTTCTTCTTCTTCTTCTTCTTCTTTTTCTTCTTCTTCTTCTTCTTCATCTTCTTCTTCCTCGCGTTCTTTTTCGCGTTCCTCTTCGCGATCTTCTTCGCATTCTTCTTTGCGTTCTTCTTCGCGTTTTTCTTCTTCGCGTTCTTCTTCGCGTTCTTCTTCGTGTTCTTCTTCCTCGCGTTCTTCTTTGCGTTCTTCTTCGCATTCTTCTTCTCATTCTACTTCGTGCTCTTCTTCGCGTTCTTCTTCGTGTTCTTCTTCGCGTTCTTCTTCCTCGCGTTCTTCTTCCTCGCGTTCTTCTTCCTCGCGTTCTTCTTCGTGCTGGGGATCCCGTGTTGGGGTTTCGCCCCGAGGCCGAGGCCGAAGGGGAAAACGAGGGATTTGAGCGCGGAAAGCTGCGGCCGTAGGCCGCTGTTTGCGCAGCCAAGCCCCCGGCCGAGCCAACAGAATTGATCGAGGTACTATGTTTCCCGACATTTTGAAGAATGGGCGTATAAGATATTGTCCCGTGGCCTTAAAGATGAACATATGGAATTATTTCCAAAATTGTACAAAAACATAAAAAGGTTAAAACCTAGAATAGCTATGATAAATTATTTCCAACGTATAGTTCGAAAGTTTGGTGAGCTATTAAAGGACAATCCTGATTACAAATATTCTGGCTCAAGGGAAGAGTATCTTAGTTTACCAGCTAATAAAGAAGACATTGAAGAAAAAGCGTATAGCTGTCATAGAATTTGGTTGTCTTGCTACTACAACATGTCCAACGACGGCAAATCAGCTTTAGCTTTGGAGAGAAAACGACAGAGGCATTATTGGATGTGGGTTACTAAAACAAAGGGAATAGAAAGACAAGAGGTTTATCGTAATAAGATATTGTCCCGTGGCCTTAAAGATGAACATATGGAATTATTTCCAAAATTGTACAAAAACATAAAAAGGTTAAAACCTAGAATAGCTATGATAAATGATTTCCAACGTATAGTTCGAAAGTTTGGTAAGTTATTAAAGGACAATCCTGATTACAAATATTCTGGCTCAAGGGAAGAATATCTTAGTTTACCAGCTAAACTGCGAGCGAAGCGAGCTCCTAGCGCCGCAGGTCAAATCGATGACGTTAGTTACCACCGAAGGTCGCTTGTTATACCGGAAGAGAAGCTATGCTCGTAGTGGTCCGTGTGTGTATGTGTGTGTGTGTGTGTGTGTGTGTGTGTGTGTGTGTGTGTGTGTGTGTGTGTGTGTGTGTGTGTGTGTGTGTGTGTGTGTGTGTGTGTGTGTGTGTGTGTGTGTGTGTGTGTGTGTGTGTGTGTGTGTGTGTGTGTGTATTTACCTAGTTGTGTTTACCTAGTTGTGTTTACCTAGTTGTATTTTACGGGAAGGGGAGCTATGCTCATGGGATCCCATCTTCATATCTCATTTTATCTAAACTATTTTTAAATTCATGTATTGTTTTTGCACACACCACTTTCTCATCTAACTTGTTCCAACTGTCTATTACTCTGTGAGGAAAGCTGTTCTTTTTCAGATCTCCTCTATAGCTGTCTTTCTTGATTTTCTTTCCGTGCCCTCTTGTATTTCTATCATCCCATTTGATCAGATTCTCTCTATCAATAATTTCTATGCCTTTCATGATTCTGTAAATAGCTATCAAATCTCCTCTCTCTCTTCTTTGCTCTAGTGTCTGTAGTTCAAGTTTTGCTAGTCTCTCTTCATATGATAGTTTTGAGAGTGTTGGTGCCAATTTTGTAATTGCTCTTTGTATTCTTTCAAGTTTTTTTTTATACATTTTTTTGTACTTGGTGACCACATCGTTGCCGCATATTCCAATCTTGGTCTTGTCAGAGTGATTAGGATTTTCCTCACCATTTCTTCATCCAGGTATGTAAATGCCACTTTGATTGTTCTTATTAAATTATAAGTTTCTCCAAAAATCTTATTTATATGTTTCACAGGTGACACATTATTCTTAACAATGACTCCCAGGTCCTTCTCATTTTCTACTTTTTTTATTCCTTCTTCTCCCAATTTATATGATCCTGTTATTCTGTTTTTGCTTTTTCCAAATTCCATTATACTACACTTTTTAGTATTGAACTCCATCTCCCACTTCCTACTCCATTCCTGTACTTTATTCAGATCACTCTGTAGTGACTCACAATCTTCCGTGTTCACTTTTTTTAACAGTTTTACATCATCTGCAAAGAAGCTCATATAACTTTCAGTTTCTTCATCCACATCATTAATATATATAGCAAACATTATTGGGGCCAGAACTGTTCCTTGTGTGTATGTGTGCGTGTGTGTGTGTGTGAGTGTGTGTGTGTGAGTGTGTGTGTGTGTATGTGAATCACCTTTGTCTTGGATCACGTGTTGGTCTCGTGATCGACAGCTATTTCCTTCCCGGAAGAGAGCTCATATATGACCGATCTATAGGTACACACTCCCCAACTCTCCGCCCACGAGAGTTGGAGTACACGACTCGCAGCGCAGCGACACTGAAATTATCTCAGCACTGGACGGGATTCGAACCCGGACCACCGTAGTGGCAGCTGCGAAATCTACCACTTGAGCCATCGAGTCGCGCGTGTGTGTGTGTGTGTGTGTGTGTGTGTGTGTGTGTGTGTGTGTGTGTGTGTGTGTGTGTGTGCGCGCGCGCGCATTTTGCAAGCCAGCCAGCCACCCTTTCACTGTGGTTTTCTGCATGAGGCTGTGGAGACATTCTTACTGGGACAAAAAAATATCTGGTTCTATCGGAGGGTCTAGCCTGTCACCCAAGAAGGAAAAAAAGGCACAGAGAGAGAGAGAGAGAGAGAGAGAGAGAGAGAGAGAGAGAGAGAGAGAGAGAGAGAGAGAGAGAGAGAGAGAGAGAGAGAGAGAGAGAGAGAGAGAGAGAGAGAGAGAGAGAGAGAGAGAGAGAGAGAGAGAGAGAGAGAGAGAGAGGCGGAGAGGGAGATTGTGAGGAAAAGGAAAGGGAGAGGGGAGGGAAAATGAGAGAGAGAAATATAAAGAGTGAGATTGTGAGGGAAAGGAGAGGGAGAGGGGAGGGAGAATGTGTGTGTGTGTGTGTGTGTGTGTGAGAGAGAGAGAGAGAGAGAGAGAGAGAGAGAGAGAGAGAGAGGGGGAGAGAGAGAGAGAGAGAGAGATAGAGAGAGAGAGAGAGAGAGAGAGAGAGAGAGAGAGAGAGAGAGAGAGAGAGAGAGAGAGAGAGAGAGAGAGAGAGAGAGAGAGAGAGAGAGAGAGAGAGAGAGAGAGAAAGGCCGAGCCTCATCATGGAAGAGAAATGATGACGGTGTCCCTTACTAATGAAACGCAAGTCGTGGACGTGCACGCGAATGTGATTCACCCCCACAGCCTTGAATCACGTGTTAGACTCCTGATCGACATCTATTACCCTCCCAGATGAAAACTCAAGAGTTCATAAATGGCCAGCGTGTGTGAGTGGAGGGAAGGTCTTTTGTGTGCGTGTGTGCGTGCGTGCGTGTGTGTGTGTGTGTGTGTGTGTGTGTGTGTGTGTGTGTGTGTGTGTGTGTGTGTGTGTGTGTGTGTGTGTGTGTGTGTGTGTGTGTGTGTGTGTGTGTGTGTGTGTGTGTGTGTGTGTTTACCTACCTAGTTGTATTTACCTAGTTGTATTATACGGGAGGAGAGCTATGCTCATAGTGACCTGTCTTTGTATCTTTCAGCATCTAGTTTGTTCTTAAATTCTTGTATGTTTTTTGCACATACTATCGTCCAAATTGTTCCAGACATCCACTACTCTGTGTGGGATTTTTTTTTTAAGATCTCTTCTATAACTATCCTTTTTGAGTTTCTCTTCATGTCCTCTTGTTTTTATTTTATCCCACTTTAATAAATTTTCTCTGTCAATGACTTCCATGCCTTTCATGATTCTGTAAATGGCCAGTAGATCTCCTCTTTCTCTTCTTTGTTCCAGGGTTGGTAGTTCCAGTTTGGACAATCTTTGTTCGTATGTCAATTTTGAAAGTGTTGGTGCCATCTTTGTCGTTGCTTTTTGGATTTTTTCTAATTTCTTTATATTATTTTTTGTGCTAGGTGCATAGTGTCGCAGCGTACTCCAATCTTGGTGTGACCAATATTTTCTTTACCATTACCTCATCCAAGTAGTTAAAGACCATCTTTATTGATTTTAGTAAATTGTAGGTTTCTCCGACTATTTTGTCTGGTGTCATGTTTTTGTTGATAATTAATCCTAGTTCCTTTTCCGAGCTAACTTTTTTTACTTCCTTTGTACCAATTTTATATTGCCCTGTGTGTGTAATAATAATAATAATAATAATAATAATAATAATAATAATAATAATAATAATAATAATAATAATAATAATAATAATAATAATAATAATAATAATAGTAATAATAAAATAATAATAATAATAATAATAATAATAATAATAATAATAATAATAATAATAATAATAATAATAATAATAATAATGATGATAATAATAATGATAATAATAATAATAATAATAGTAATAATAATAATAATAATAATAATAATAATAATAATAATAATAATAATAATAATAATAATAATGATAATAATAATAATAATTATAATAACAATAATAGTAATAATAATATTGATAATGATAATAATAATAATAATAATAATAATGATAATAATAATAATAATAATATTAATGATAATGATGATGATAATTATAATGATAATGATCATAATTATAATGATTATGATAATGATGATAATGATAATAATAATGATGATAATGATAATGATGATAATGATAATAATAATGATGATAATGATAATAATGATGACAATAATAATAATGATAATAATAATAATAATTATAATATTACTACTACTAATAATAATAATAATAATAATAATAATAATAATAATAATAATAATAATAATAATAATAATAATAGTAATAATAATAATGATATACGGTTTATTGGGTATAGCAGCATTACTGCTGAAAATATACATCCTACAATATTATAACATAAAACTATGACAGTGAAAAGATGTTGTTACAAGCATAAAAAACAAAACAAAACAGCAAGCTAAGGAATAGTTGTGTTGTACAACAATGTTAATTTTTGTTGTTAATTCCACAAATATCGGTATGGGGCCCTTCTTATACCGGTCGGTGCGTGCTCTGATCAGCTTGATGGTATTGTGGTGCCGCACCTGTAGCCGTGGTCGTGGTACCTGTGGAGGTAGCAGGTTCCGGTGCCGAGGATGTTTAACTAGGGTGACCGCAAACGACCTCAGACTCTGAAGATAGCGGTCAGCAAGGGTAGGAAGTCCGAGTGTGGTGAGAGCGTGCTGATAGGTGGTGCATTCTTTGCCAAGGATTGTGCATCAGGCTCTTTTCTGCACTTTCTCCAGCTGTCGCTGCTGCGCGCGCGCGCGCTTGTGTGTGTAATTCACCATAGTCTTAGATCACTTGTTGGACTCGTGATCGACAGCTACTTGCCTCCCGGATGAGAGTTCAGAGCTCATGTATGACCTGTCTATGGGTAATGCTGTAACCTGACACACAC
>NC_134804.1:2802500-2815000 GCF_046742065.1 Oratosquilla oratoria | reverse complement strand
ATAAGACTGATTTTTGTGTGGGCAGAGAGTCCTATCATGTTTTTTTAATCCATCTAAAAATCTTAGTATATCTAACACAGGGACTCGGGTAAATAAACTATAGCAATATCAAAACTAACAAGTTTGAAATCAAAAGCGATATTTCTATATATAATGTCCTTATTTCTCTTGTTTATATTGCAACTTTGAAGATGTCTTCAATAGACGAAAACGTTCGGTTACCGAGTTTTCATTTTCCCAGTGGTTACTTGCATATTTTGTGAATCAGGTGTTGTTTGGCTTTGAATATATATATATGTGTGTGTGTGTGTGTGTGTGTGTGTGTGTGTGTGTGTGTGTGTGTGTGTGAGAGAGAGAGAGAGAGAGAGAGAGAGAGAGAGAGAGAGAGAGAGAGAGAGAGAGAGAGAGAGAGGGAGAGAGAGAGAATGAGAAAGAGAGAGAGAGAGAGGGAGAAAGAGAGAGAGAGAGAGAGAGAGAGAGAGAGAGAGAGAGAGAGAGAGAGAGAGAGAGAGAGAGAGAGAGAGAGAGAGAGAAAGAAGGAGAAAGAGAGAGAGAGAGAGAGAGAGAGAGAGAGAGAGAGAGAGAGAGAGAGAGAGAGAGAGAGAGAGAGAGAGAGAGAGAGAGAGAGAGAGAGAGAGAGAGAGAGAGAGAGAGAGAGAGAGAGAGAGAGAGAGAGAGAGACAGAGAGAGAGGGAGAAAGAGAGAGGGAGAAGAGAGAGATAGAGAGAGAGAGAGAGAGAGAGAGAGAGAGAGAGAGAGAGAGAGAGAGAGAGAGAGAGAGAGAGAGAAGGGGAAGAGAGGGAGGGAGGGAGAAGGAGGAAGGGAAGGATGTGAAAAATGCAGTTTTCCATATAGATGCGTAAAGTCCTGGAATAGCCTAGACAACTGCATCTATTCATAGCCGCAGCCAGCTGGAACCAAATCCATAAATTTGATGTAAGGTATGACAATTGGAGAATAAGAGGTGGCGTTCCTTTTCTGTGTACTGCATTTAGGTAAATACAATTAGGCATATGCACAGACGCACAGCTACTTAGTTAGCAATTATGTTACAAGGGCAAGCAGGAGAAATCGAGTTGGAAAGTGTAAATCTTTGGGGGTCAAGGGGAAGCGTGCAAGAAAGAGCGGACTAGCTATCGAGAAGCGACACGGCGCGGCGCGGCGCGGCGCGGCGCGGCGCGGCGCTCCAGTGTTGGCATCGTCGCCTGGGCCTACGTGCAAAGTCGAGGAAGTCGTCACTTTATTAATGAGAAAAATTGCGAACAATATTACAACTAAGGAGTCATTCTTATTAATGGGAAGAATACTAGATAATGTTATAACTGAAAAGAGCTACCAAAGAGTTAAAGCAGACAAGAATGGGTGACACTCTCAAGTAGGTAGATCTAAAAGTTTTGAGTGCCCAAGTTGCAACTCATGAATCCAGAGATTTATAGATCCAGTCAGAAAAAAACAATTGTACTTAATGTTTGATAGAAATCAGAAACAGGTTATCTAATAAGGAAAAACAAACAAATGAAATTAATAAGATCAAGATGATAAATCAACTTGAGGACAATGGTACAAAGGCCAATTCAAATGAAAAGGATATTAAAGAGATCGTGGAGGATGGATTCTCGAGGAGGAGAGCTAAGCTAAGAGATCGTGGAACACAAAAGAGAGATGTTTGTGTCATTTTGACATTTGGAAATATACTCTCCTACTGGGATTCGAACCCTCGCCAGAGCGGCTTGCTTCGTAGAAGGCGAAGATCGTACCGTCACTTTATTTACAGAAGAGAGAAAAAAAAAATGAGGAAGAAGTGGTGGAGGTAATAAAACAGACCGCAGTTGACAAAAATAAAGATGTCATAGTTTCATATTGGGAAACAGGAGCACATTACTTCATCGATGGGAAGGTATTTTTTAGATTAGGTAAATACAAAAGGGGAGGCGCGTATGCTCTTAAATTCGGGTTCAGGTCACAATCCACGGCAAAGGAAGTGATAGGACATAGTAACTAGCAGATAAGAAAGTTTTAATGATATTTAGATAAGGAGATTTGCAACCGAGGACGAACGAGGACAAATAACGACGCTTGAAGAATCAAAGAAGAGTAAATGCAACTATGAAAAACAAAGTGGCATACATACACCAATGTAGACGGTTTATTATCGGCCACTTAATGCCACTTGAATTCTTGATCTTTTGAACTGAGATCAAGTAATATTTATTTCAAATATGGAATTGGTGAATACAGACTCTAGAGACGTGACACAGAAGACAAAATGGCAGAAGAAATGATTACAGTGAGGATTAACATAACTCTTGATTGCGTGATATTGATTAAGGGTAAGACTGGAATAATAAACCTGTAAATAATAACCAGAGAGAGAGAGAGAGAGAGAGAGAGAGATGGGACTGAATATGACCTCTCTCTTAAGACAAGGACTTGAGAAGAAGCTAAATATCAAGAAATTTCAGATGTTACTATTTTTCTTAGTTGTGGATGATGTTCAACAGAATGAAAATGCAAGCCTACTGGGTTACTTTAACTGACTATTAAGATGAGAATTGGGAGGAATGAGAAGCAAGTGGAGGTGGAGATTCATGGAGTAATACTGTTAATGTTCCGATGGAAAACACATGACCTTCACAGCCGCTGGAAGAGTTTCTAAGATTTGGGTTTAAACTCCCACGTTAGTTTTGCTGAAACAGAGGACAACTTGCAACTCCCAGAAAAATAGAAAAGACAGTCCTCTTCCCCAGCTCGTAATCCCACGTGGCAGAATCCAGTAACAGGACTAACTTCCTGGAACACACTACGTTGTAGCAAGAAAAGTTTAAGGAGCACCCGGAAATTACAGTGATGAGGCCGGGCAAGACTGTAGACTACCTTCTTCTCGCCACTGATGAATATTGGCCAAAATTAATACAACCTTAGAGGATTCTTCGAAATTTCGCAGAATCTCCAGCCTGCAAATCCTGCGAGAGAGTCATCCGCTGTAATGTCACACCGGTCTCTGAGAAGTTCAAATACGTGGACTTCATCATCTTCTGTCAAAGGCATCTTTATCCTGAAGAGCAATTCCTCCCTACTCCCAAAGGCTTCAGAGGAAGACAGTCATATACCAACACACTTGCTAAGACTAGGACTGCGGACCTCGATCCTCTTATGTGGGAGTAATGACCATGCGCCTCTCTATGCATGCACCTTGCATGCCACTTTCAAGTGTAGGATCAATAAGGAACTAGAACCTAAAGAGATGAATGGTGACCCTCCTTGTATTTTTATGTATATTTTCCCCTTGTTTTTATTTATTAATATGTATATTTGTTGTCAGGGCCGTTTCTAGGCACAGGCGACACAGGCGGTCGCCTGGGGCGCCATTTGCCAAATTGCCATCCAAAATTAATATATAAATGAGAGACAAAAAAATTTTTACGTGAATAATTCAAATAGATAAAGTATGTTGTTTTTGTTGTGGAACTTGTGATGATAGTTGTGTTCGAAATTGTTTAGGTTATTATTTCCAGCCCGGAGGGGGGAAGGAGGGAGGTGGGGGGGCGCCATAACGAATTCTTGCCTGGGGCGCCTGATGAACTAGAAACGTTCCTGTTTGTTGTTGTATGTTAGTAAGCATTTTGTGATCGCGGGACGATTCGTGTCTGTTTTTCCCGCCAATGAAGGAGTTGGCGTGGGTAGTCTGGCTCCCGCCTTCGGAGTGTATGCACGTGTGATCAGTGCTTTGGATAAAAATTCTTAACTCGTTTCTTGTGTGTGTCATTTAGCCACCCTAACAGAGACACCGACCCAACACCCGCCCGCCCGACGAGGTAACAACTAATAAAAGATATCATTATACTTGAAGGACTAGGACAACGATACCTGTTGTCTTCTTTAACTGAAGCACACTCTATCGAAGGTTTGTCTGCATTCCCCGTTGATATCCAGAGCGGTGACTTCGAAATTCCCCTTTCATAAAATTGCAATACGCGCGCTACCACTACTTTCTCACTCTATATTGAGGACACCGCACGGCACTTGCCCACTTTGCCAAAGACCACGCAGCGTTCGACTCACTGACAAGCACCACATGGAGTGCACCAAGGACGGAACCGCACGAGCATAGCTCCCAAAGTAGGCATGGAACCCAAAACTATTGTGTACATAATGTACCCTCACAACACCCACCTTGTAATCAGCTGATGATGTAACAAAGTTACGAAACATCCTGTAACAACTCGAAGTTACGAAACGTTCTCTGACAACTCGTCGACACCACGCCGTTTAGCTTCACGTCTTAGATTCTCATGAAGCTCTTGCGTTCTCTGGATAAAGGATGAAAAAAAATTATAATAATAACAATAATAATAATAATGATGAAAAAAAAATTATAACAATAATAATAACAATAATAATAATAATGATAATAATAATAATAAATGATAATAATAATGATAATAATAATAATGATAATAATAATAATGTATAATAAACAAATAAAAAAGTTCGACACAGCGGGCATCCCACATACATGAGGAATTTCGAGTACACTGCTAAACAAAGGCCTCTTTCAGACCACCAACGTCTGCCACATCCTGCAAACTTCTCTCTCGTCCCTCCACCTGTCTATTCTCCCTCTTCCACACTTCCTATATTGCGGCGTCCAGTCAGTAACACTCTTGCTTTGTCGCCCATCGTTCTGGCCAACCTCCCTGCTTAATTCAATTTCCTCTCTCTTGCCGCCTCCACAATATCTTTCACTCCAGTCTATTCTTTCACCCAGCTTGCCCTCTTCATGTCTTTCAGTGTTAGTCCCAGCACTAATCTCTCTATTCTCCTCAATGCACTCCTTGACATTGTATCCATCGCCTTCCTCAGTTTCCAAGTCCCACATCCGTAGATTATAGCCAGCATTATACAATGATAGTAAGTTTCATGTTCCAGACATATAGGTAAAGAGACTCATTATGTTTTTGTATTTACCAAACATTTTCCAACCAATTGTGATACGCCTTTGTATTTCATGTTATGATCTTAAATAAGTTTTAGCATCTGGTCTAAGTAATTATATGGTTCAGCTTCTTCAAGACTTTCACCTTTTGAGTAGAGTACTATTTTGGTTTTACTCATATTTATCTTCAAGCCTACTTTGAGACTTTCCTTACTGGTTTTATAGTTCAACTAATCTAAACTCAACGTCTTTCATCCAGGTTCCCCAGGTTTTTTCCTCGTTTCATACTTTTTAGAGCGAGTGTTCCTTTTTTGCTGACTGAACTGTAATATCTAATAAGTTAAGTTCTTGGTGAACGCTTGTAACCACTCTGTTTCTGTATTTGATAATCTCTCCATTTCTGTCCTTTAAAGATATCTGAGGCCTCCTTGAAGGTAGTCTGCGCTCAAACTGTTTGTTTTTATCTTCCCGAATAGTTTCTTCTACATGACCCATGTTTCTTTTTTCTCTGATCTGTCTTTTATTGATAAGCTTAGCCAATTCAGATCCCTGTATTTTTTCCCTCTTAGTTCCCTCCTCCCTCGGTAATTTGCAACTATAATAAAATTTTTTCGTACTATCTGCTTTCTCCGTCGATTCCTTAATAATACCCACTAAATTATAGTTCATATCTTCGATGGTGTTCTCGTTATTTCTTAGAGCTTCAAATCTGCTACCAAACTAATCAACTACTGTAACCACTATTTCTTTTGTAATGTTATTAATTTTCACAAGAACTGTTTAAAACAAATATCTCACCTCAAAAGTAGTTTTTCAGGGACGTTTTGACGAGAATATTCGCCGTCTGTTAGTCTGCATTAGAGATGTATCGGGTATCCGCATCCGCGGAACATCCGCATATTAATTCACATCCGCATCCGCATCCGTAGTTGTGATAAACAGAACATCCGTCTCCGGATCCGCATCCGCATTTGTGGTGAAATATACATCCGCATCCGCACTCTACAGAGGATGTGTGGATGCGGATGTGTTTTGTGTATTGCACAACCTATAGATTATAAAGTAATATATAGACACGCAGTTATAGACTTGCAGAGTAGTAGAGTACTGCCTGGTGCTTACAGACTTAGAGTTCAGACAGAGCTTAGAAATGTGGAGTAAATTTATTGACGTGTGTCTAATGAATTAATCATTTAGTAAAACTAAAGCAAATAATATCACGGATTCATTTCCTTTCAAAGTTACACAGCGTAATGTGTCTAGCATTTAGGGGAAGGTCAGAAGAAGGGGCGAATTTTACTTAGTGACTATGAAGTACAAATGCATAGTAAATAAACTCCAAACTGTGAATGGTGGAATGTTAGATACTTAGTAACAACAGATGAGTGAGTCATTGTGTGTGTGTGTGTGTGTGTGTGTGTGTGTGTGCGTGTGTGTATGTGTGTAAGGAGGGTGAAGAGGGAGATAGAGAGGAGGCTTATCACCCTTGCATGTCACCTTCACCCCGATGCCTTACTGCTGGAGAGAGATTGTAATGTGTGTGTCGTGTGGCTGAGTAATGCCGTACATTGCAGTCTTAGACCTTATTCCCATTTCACATGGTAGAATTCAGTGCTTCTTCCTTAGATACTTTTAATGCGATTGTTTCCATAATTATACAAATAATAATATTAAAAAAAATATGAACCGGCAGCGCTGAGCTCTTCTTATCGCACGAGTTTTCTTGTTGTCGCCTGTTTCCCCTGATACAATGAGTTGCCGATGAAAATATTTTCACAGAGGAAGGGTAATATTAGCTATTGTTTTAGTATTATCATTATCACTGTTATAGAGGGCTTTTCGATGTATTTCTTATTAGAATTTGCTAAGCATCTCGAAAATTTATAATACTGATCCATAAGTTGTAAACTGGTATTCTGAGCGTAAGTCCTACACTGTACACTGGCAGCTAGGTCATCAGTTTGGTAAGAGTTTGCCTTCGAAGGAAGAAGTACCGCTCCTTCCTTGCTTGCTCCTCGCTGATAATACAATTTACCAGTGATGGTTTAAAAGTATATTATAATCAAGTTTACAAAGCCTTATTGTTCTGTGCTGACTGCTACAGCAGCTGAAAAATAGCGTCACATAGCAGTGAAGTGTGGAAATATTTTATGAGCAAGTCAAGTGACCTAGCACAGTGTCTGTTGTGCAAGAAAGATTATTCACGAAAGGGACGTAGAACTACATCTTTGAAAAACCACTTGAAATCAGTGCACAAAGAACAGTTTGAAGTGTTAATGGCAAGAGAGACAAAGAAGTTGGAAGAAAAAATAAATATAGAAAAAACACCTGTGCAAAAATCAAAGACAGATGCTAAGCAGAGGAATGTTGCTGAGTATTTTCAGAGTGCAAAATTATGGGGTGCTTCTAACCCTAAGGCAAAGAAACTGGATAAATGCATTGCAGAAATGTTAGTCATGGATGATTTGCCTTTCAGTCATGTTGAGGACATAGGATTCATGAGACTGATGACTGAAGCTGCTCCACTATACAGTCTAAAGCAGCGAAATTTCTATTCATCAATGATATGTAGTGATATGTATGAGTCTGTTTTCAAGGAAATAAAATTAATAATTGATGAAGTGAAACAAGACAACAAACTTCCCTTCACAACTGAGGTGTGGTCAGATACCTCAGCAGGTGTCTCATTGCTGAGTTTAACTGCACATACCATAAATAAGGAATTTGAAAGAACAAACTTTGTGCTAGGTGCTGAACCACTGGAAGAACGACATACAGGAGAGTATATTTCCAAAATGTTTGATGAAATGCTGATGAAGTGGGACATATCTCGTACAAATGTGCACTGTGTTCTGCGTAATGCTGGAGCAAATATGAAAAAAGCTCTGTTTCTCTCAGGTGTATATATAAGTAATTTGGATTGTACTGTGCATAAAATACAGCTGATTGCTAAAACTGGGTTATCATCACATTGTGATATAGAAAACATGATAAAAAAAAAACTCGTAGTATTGCTACGCATTTTCATCACTCAACTATGGCACAAGATGAACTTAAAAAGATTCAGGACAGGCTGCAAGTACCTAAACTCTCTGTTATTCATGATACACCCACAAGATGGAATAGCACCTTACACATGCTAAGAAGAACACTAGAAATAAAGGAATCTTTGTGTGTGTATGCTGCTACCAACTCCAAAATCAAACAGCTCAGCAATACTGAGTGGTTGATTATGCATAGATGTGTAAAAGCCTTACAACCTTATGAAGATATCATAAAAAAACTTAGTGACTCCACATCAACAGCAGCTTCCTTCCTGCGTCTGTATTTACGTCTCCCAATGACTTAAATACTTTCAAAGAGAAAAGTATCAACTATTAAGACACCATTCGAACTCATTTGGCAGTATTTTGGTGTCAGCGCGGACGTTTCGTCCACCGCTGACCACGTGATTCAACCCGAGATGGAAGCTTGGAGCTGGTCGGCGCGCTCAGCACCTGACCCAGGCCGGAGGAATGTGATCCACGCTAGGGTTGCGTGAGGTCATGCGTAGCTGCCCAGGGCTGCCAACTAGGCCCAACTACGGGGTCATCACCGCTGCCGCTACGCGCATGCGCAGATCGCCACCACCCACTCTCCCTCACCCTCCCGGGTGTATAGAGGAAGGGCATGGAGATGAAGGAGGGGACTTTACGGCCGCTCGCCGTTAAGGGCGGACACCCCCCCCCCCTCCCAGTTCTACAGAGGGAGAGCACCGCCTGGAGGAGATCACGAGAAAGAGAGCCGTAGGATACTTTACGGCCGTTTGCCGTTGAGGGCGGACACCCCCCCCCCTCCCCTCCCAGTTCCACAGAGGGAGGGCACCAGGACGCAGGAGATCACGAGGAGATAGAGAGAGCCGTAGGAGACTTCACGGCTGCTTGCCGTTGAGGGCGGACCCCCCCCTTCCCCTCCCAGTTCTACAGAGGGAGGGCACGAAGGAGCTTGAAGATACTTGAAGACGGACCTCCGTCTGAAGGGATCCCAGCGACGTGCGCCCGTCCACCAAGGGGAAGGACACAGGGGACTCGTCTGAAGGGATCACAGCGACGTGCGCCCGTCCACCAAGAAGAAAGACACAGGGGACTCGTCTGGAGAAGGAATCGACGCTCGAGGAGAATTCATCCTCGCACCTGCAGAGCCGAGGAGTGGTTTAGTATACATTTTGTTCTTATATATATCACACATGTGATATATATTATATGTGTTCAGATAGTTTTAGTTGTGCTCTGTTTATCCAATAAACACATCTTAGTTGGTGTGACGTGTGTTTCCCTCTCGCCTTCTCAAATTCCCGAGTATTACCGTACGAACGTATTTGACATTTGGTTCTCCCACCTTGTTTTTATTTGTTACTTCTCCTGTCTGCATGGTCTGACACTGAAACAGGTTTTTTTTTTTTTAGGGTGGGGGGTGGTGAGAACGTTTGTCGTAAAAACATCCGCATCCGCGAGGATGTCATATTTTGATATCCGCATCTGCATTTGCATCCGCATCTGCATTTGCATCCGCATTTTAGTAGAGACTGATATCCGCATTCGCATTTGCATCCGCAAAATGACATCAGCATATACATCCGCATCCGCGGATGTCTGAAATTCGACATCCGATACATCTCTAGTCTGCATATAATAACATAGATTACAACGCCACCTCTTGGTATTACTTCTAATGACGTCACGATGTATAACAACCCAACCGATATCAATAGTTTTTCATTGTCTTTTGAGGGTTCTCTCGACTCCCTAAAAATCTCTGACAACAGGCAAGATGTGTGGATACACGGCATAGTTATGGGCTATCAATTTGAAATGAGCTATCTCTGAAGAAGTTGTCATATTGGTGATTGGTTTTTACCTGTGTGCATGTTGGTTCCTTAATGCTGTCATGGGGGACTTAAAAGAGCAAGGGTAGTATAGGTGATGTATTCATTATTTTTGCAATGTGTCCGTACACAAAATACTGTACGTTTACACTACGCCTCCTGGATACCAATTTTTTTTTTTTTTTTTTTTTTTTTTTTAAATATGATTTCTATAACGTAATACAGATTTTTTTTTCATCTCGGCCCAAGTGTGCTAGTAAAAATGTTAATTAAGGTGATTTAATACTACTAGATAAGACTAATAATTCTTTACATAAGTTATATACACCATTCTAGATTGTTCACATATCATATAAAAACGAAAGCTTCACTACAAGTTTCGCTAAGAACATACCAACCCGTTCCACCAAATGACAAGTGTTTTTTGCATGTATTCCTATACTGCACGCCCTGTCTTCTGCCTTCTTTTGTTTCATTTTCCCTTTTGTTATATTTTTCTATGTGATTTAATTGTTATTTACTTAATGTTTCTCCTGGTTTTATTTGTTTAAGCTTATCTATCAGGTAAATTAAAAAAAATATATATATATATCACTTACCATAATGTTTTAAAATGCTATTTAGCATTATTGTAAGAGAATCTAGCCCCATCATTTAGCTCGCCGTATATGTTCTCTACGTGAATAATATAATTTTTGCTGGGTGGTTATCATAAACTTTCTTCTGCCTTTCTCTCTGAGTTCTATATGTTATTACATACATATAACAAAGGCTTTTTCCTCCTTACACGGGGGGTAGCCAAAAAGATAAAAGGCATAGAAATCACTCCCACCCATTTCATTTCCCATATATTCCACTCCCCCCACCCTCCTCCCTCCCTCCTACCTTGGCACCTCCTGGACGACGGGTCATCCCTGCATCCTGTCCACTGCCCTGGGTCAGAAGCAGTGTCGCAAGACACAGCACATCCACAGCAAGGCCGCTTCATAAATTCGGGCTGCGTCAATTTTTTTTTCTCACACATACTTCCTCACCCCCATCCCCCACCCACTCCCCCTCATGCATCACAGCCTTATCTGTACACGACCCTTCTCCATTCACCCCATCTTCTGTCCTCTCCCGTCCTTCCTCTACAGACATTCCTCTCTTTTGTAATGCCCCTTTCACCCCATCCATCCATCTCATCCTAGGACGCCCCCTCATATTCACTCCTTCCACCTCCGCCTTCCACACTTCTTTTACTAATCTCTCTTCACTCATCCTTTCCATGTGTCCAAACCATCCTAATACTCTTTCATCAACCCTATCTCCCAACTCCCTTTCCACCCCTATTCTCCTCCTCACCTCCTCATTTCTCCCTCTAGCCTAGTAACCCCTATCATACTTCTCAGACATTTCATCTCAAACACATTCAAACTCCTTCTCTCTTCCTCTCTCATGTTCCATGTTTCTGCCCCGTACATTGCTGTTGGCACAATCACTCCTTCATATAACCTCCTCTTAGCCTCCATTCCCAAATGTCTCTTTCTCATTACACTTTTTAATCCACCAAGGCATTTACTCGCTTCTCTCAATCTACATTCTACCTCCACCCCCACTCCTCCCTTTCCTGTCACATTCGCACCTAAGTATCTGAAACTATCCACTTCTTCCAGTTTCTCACCCTTATGCTCACTTCCAGCCCAATGTCACTCTCTCCCCTTCTACATCTCATCACCTTACTTTTGCCCACATTTATCTTCAGCTTCCTTCTTTCACACACCTTCTCAAACTCTGTCACTAACTTCCTCAATCCCTCCTTTGATCCTGCTACAAGCGCAGTGTCGTCAGCAAACAACAGCTGGCTCACCTCCCACTTTTCTCCATTTTCTTTAATCATCTCCAACCTCAAACCCACTACCCTTGCATTCACCTCTCGCACCACCCCATCTATATTATTATTCTCCGCCTCTTTTCTCCTAGTCTTTTCTTTCCAATCGTATATTTCCTCAGTTCTTTCTTCACTTTCATAATTCCTAAAATTCATATTAAATGGCCTGCAACACTTGACACGATCACTATTCATCAAATACAATGGCGATGCGTGAAGAATGAACAGAATCTATGACGTCACTGCGAAGCAGATGGCGCCACGGGTAGATTTTACCAGAATGGCTGAAGCAGACGACGTCCTGGGAATAGGATCAGTAATTTAAAAATGCAATAATACACACACACACACACACACACATATATATATGTATATATATATATATATATATATATATATATATATATATATATATATATTGTCATGGGTTGCTTGCTTGGTTTGGCCTGAGTTAACGTAATGAGTGGAACTTCAGTCGAATCTAGAGGTAAGTCGAGTTCCAGTTGGGATGCAAGCCCACAACAATAACGTGGAACGTATAGGTAAATTAAGTAGATAAAAATACGTTCCGAGGAAAAGCTCTATTTGAGACTGAATGTAAGTAATAATTATAAGGATTATGGTTGAGGTAAGATAGACATCTGCACGAAACTTAATTAACTATATTTACACATAAAGAAAAAATAACATACACTTTCCTAATAAGAAAACATACAATTCACAAATCACCGAGTCCTAACAAACATATATAATTCACACAAAATAATTAATAACCCTATACAAGTCCAAAGAATTTGGTTTGAATAATACTTCCGAACAAAACAGCAATG
>NC_134804.1:2777500-2800000 GCF_046742065.1 Oratosquilla oratoria | reverse complement strand
AGAACAATGTGGAATTGATTATGATAAGAGTTGAGGATAGAGATATGAAAAATAGAAAGTATGCAGTGGTTTATGCCCCACCTAAAACTCACGCATGGAATGAAAGTGACTCCAAAATGCTGGAAGACACAAGAAAAACACTAAATGAAATACTAAAGAAAGAAGGAAATCTGGTAATAATGGGTGATTTTAACTAGAAAGAAATATGTTGGGAAGAAATGACTGTGAAAGGTGGAGAAGATCACTGGGGAAACATATTACTGGAAATGACCATTGATTACACATTGACGCAATGGGTCAAGGAAAACACCAGATATAGAAATAACAATGAACCCTCAAGATTGAATTTGATATTCACATCAGAACCCGAAATTGTAGAAAAAATCGAATACAAGACACCAATTGGAAAAAGTGATCACATACTAATAGAACTAAAATTAAATGAAGAAACAAATAAAGAAATTAACGAAAAACACAGAAAAGGAAGACTAATGACAAAACAGATTTTGAGAAACTTAGAAAATTCTTTCGAGAAGCAAATTGGAAAAATCTGATAATGAAGAAACAAAGGTGGAAGAGAATTGTACAATTTGGAAGGAAATTTATAATGAAGGAGTGGATAAGTAATGTACCTAGACAAAAACAGGAAAGGGAATATATAAAATTCTGGTATGATAAAAAGTGCAGTGAGGCAAAAGACACAAGAGATAAAGCCTGGAAAAGGTGGAAAAAGGAAAAAAACTGAGAAATGGAAAATATACACCAAACTAAGAAATGAATATGTAAAAATACGTAGAGAAGAAAAGAAATTATGAAAAGGACATAATAGACAAATGTAAAGATCAACCCAAATTATTTTATAGATATGTAAACGGCAAGCTAAAAGATACACAGGATATACTTAAATTACGTCAAGGTAACAGAGAATACACAGAAGATATAGAAATGGCAGGTATTATGAACAAACATTTCAAATCTGTATTCACCAAAGAGGAAAAAATCTACAAAACTGTGATCAAAGAATTGAAGTAAGATTTCCTCCATTGAAGAAATTAGATATTACTCAGAATGAGATAAGGACTCAAATAATAAAACTTGACGTTAACAAGTCACATGGTCCGGACGGAGTTGCAAACTGGATACTGGAGGAATGTATAGACGAACTAACATGAAAAATATACAAAATAATTGAATCCTCATTCAAAGAAGGAAAATACCAGGAGACTGGAAAAATGCCAATATAGTGCCAATATATAAAGGAGGAAATAAGAAAGATCCAACAAATTATAGACAAGTGTCCCTAACGAGTACTGTAGTTAAAATTTGTGAGAGGATCATCATAGATGGACAAAATATCTGGAGGAGAATAATATACTGAACTCGAGGCAATTTGGATTCAGACAAGATTGATAGATATATTGCAAGAAAGGGATGGCTGGGCAGACTGTGCCTTCCTGGACTTACGAAAGGCATTTGATAAACTACCACACAGAAAATTGCTATATAAACTGGAAACAATAGGAGGCATACATGGAAAAATATTGAATTGGATGGAGGACTTCCTACATGGAAGAAAAGTGAGAGTGGTGCTCAGAGACAAGTATTCAAAATGGGAAGAAATGTGTAGTGGCGTCCCACAGGTGTCAGTACTAGCTCCGATAATGTTTGCTATATATGTAAATGACATGGACGAAGGCACTGAAAGTTACATGAACTGCTTTGCGGATGACGCAAAATTATCAAAGAGAATAAACTCCGAAATAGACTGTGGTTCATTACAAAGTGATCTGAATAAAGTCTCAGAGTGAAGCAAAAGATGGGAGGTGGAATTCAACAACACAGTTATCTCGAATTATGACAAAAGAAACAATATAGATTTAATATATCTAGACTTTGTAAAAGCTTTTGATACCGTCCCACACGAAAGACTACTTACTAAATTAGCTTTGCATGGAATAAGTGGTAGCCTATTAGGTTGGACTAGTAATTGGTTGAATGGTCGAAAACAGAGAGTTGTTTTAAATGGAAAATCTTCTGGATGGAAAAGTGTTGCAAGTGGAGTTCCTCAGGGTTCCGTTCTTGGGCCACTTCTATTCATAGTATATATAAATGATATAGACCATGGACTAAAATCTACTGTTTCCAAATTTGCTGATGATACAAAACTGTGCGGAGTGGCAAATGATCACTCAAACCAATTAGATATTCAAGAAGATTTAGATCAATTACAGCAATGGTCTGAAAAGTGGCTAATGAAATTTAACACAAGTAAATGCAAGGTAATGCACATAGGTAAAAATAACAGTAAGTACGATTACAAGTTATTTGGTAATTCGTTAACAAATGTGGATAGTGAAAAAGATCTCGGCGTAATTATCAGTAACGACCTCAAATCATCCAAGCAGTGTATTTCAGCCTCTGAGAAAGCAAATAAGATTCTTCGTCTGATTGCGCGATCTTTTGATTTCAAAAGTCCATCACTCATTAACAAGCTATATAAATCGTTAGTTCGTCCACATTTGGAATATGCTGTTTCTGTATGGTCACCGAATCTCATTAAAGACATTGACAGACTGGAAAAAGTACAACGGCGAGCCACAAAACTGATTCCAAATATCAAAAATAAATCATACGAAAATCGACTAAAACACATGAATCTGTTTTCCCTAAAAATGCGTAGACTCAGAGGTGACTTGATACAGGTCTTTAAGATTTTAAAGGGAATTGACAACATCAAAAGTGACCAAATTTTCACATTGAATGAGAATCAGACAAGAAACAATGGTCTCAAACTATCCGGAAATAGATTCAATTTGGAAGTAGGTAGAAACAACTTTGCCAACCGTGTAGTAAATGAATGGAATAAACTTCCTGCACAGGTAGTGCAATGTAGTTCAGTTCGAAGCTTTAAGAATCAGTTAGATAAATACCTAAGTAAGATTCTGTAATGATTATAATTTATCTTATATTATTTGCTTTTGTTTTGTTATCATTTGTCTGTCTGATTTTCATTTATTATTAGTTATATGTCAATTTATTATTATTTTCTATTTACCTATTTGTTTATTATTTAACTATACCTATGCATTTATTTATGTATTTTATTTGTTATTTACATTGTTATATTTTTTATTTATTGTTTTATTATTAATATGATTTTTTTTTCGCATCCGACCTAGATATGGATCAAAAGGTCTCCTGTCGGCATGCTCCGCCTTTGTAATCCTTTGTAAAACATCAAGAAGTGGAGTATAATTGAATTTGAAAAAGCAAGAAGTGAATATTAGGACAGTATAAAATTGATGGAAAAGAAGTAGAGAAAGTAAATTCTGAAAGGGACCTAGGAGTAATCATCACCAAAGACATGTCGCCAGATAAACATATGAATAAAATAGTCGGAGAAACTTAAAATTTGTTGAGATCAATAAAGATGTCCTTTAAATACCTGGATAAGGAAATTATTAAGAAAATATTACAAACATTGATAAGGCCAAAACTGGAATATGCAGCGCTGATATGGTCACCCAGTACAAAAAAGAATATAAGAAAATTAGAATAGAAAGAGCAACGACAAAGATGGCCCCAACACTTTCAAACTTGACATATGAAAAAGACTGGCCGAACTGGAATTGCCAACCCTGGAACAAAGAAGAGAACGAGGGGACCTACTAATCATCTACAGAATTATGAAAGGTAAAGAACGCCTTGATAGAGAGGACTTATTAAAGTGGGACAGAGGAAAAACAAGAGGACATGCAATGAAACTCAAAAAAGGATAACTACAGAAGAGACCTGAAAAAAGAACAGCTTCCCACACAGAGTGATAGATATATGGAACAAATTGGATGAAAAAATAGTGTGTGCAAACACAATACAAAAATTTAAAAACTAGGTAAATACAACTAGTTAAATACACACACACACAAGCGAACCCCCAGACTAACACGAAAATTTTGAGCTCTCGAGAACCAAGTTAAAAATGGAACGTCTCATCAGTGTCGTATTAGCAGGATGCCTAAGATGTGTTAAATGGGAAGGAGAGTGCTAGTGGATACCCGAGATGGTTAAATTACAGCGTAAATAGTGAGTATTGAAGCAAAATGGAAAAGGATGACAGGCCAATGAAGTCAAATGGTGGCGGTGCGTCGAGTCATAACGTAAACACGTACCCAGAGCCATCTATCGGTGCAAGACCGAAGCATAATGTGAGCTTCAGGTCACCTCTGGGTACGAAAAGATTTCTCTTAGACAGTGGCGATGAGGGACATTTTTCTGGATTTAGTGGGTATGAAAGAAAACTTTTTAGTAGGATTATAGACATAGGGAGATGAGACTTATGAACGAATCATGGAAGCAAGAGACTAAGATATATGGAGGACGAATCAAGAAATAAACAAAGAAGAGAGTGACTTAAAAAAGTAAATACCGAAATAAAAGAAGAATTGTACACTAAAAGAAAAAAAAAAACAGATAAAAGGAATGATCGTAAAAATTGGAAAACACAACTCAGGAATGAATGGAGGAAACACTAAGAAAAAGATAAGGCAATTTTTAAAGAAATAGTTCATCAACAAATGCAGGAGAATGCCGAAGATGCAGTAATCAAGGTAATGAGAAAAAAAAATCTAGTAAGAGATACAGTAGACAAAAAAAAAGTGTATAGTAATATATGGTCTAAAGGGGAAACATAACTTAAATTGGTCCTTGAGAGATAAGAAAGAGAAAGAATTGGCAAGAAAAGTTCTAAAAGTACCACAAGATGAAGAGCAGGAAATAGAAGAGGAATCGAGGAAGTGCATGGAATGGGTAAATATGAATATGCAGAAGGAAAAAAATTGACCACTAAAGATCAGTTTAAGGTCACAAATGGCAGCGGATTTTTTTTTTTTTTTTTTCTTTCTTTTTAAGCAAAAACAGGAAGATTAGCAAGAAGCGAACACTACAAAAGTATATGAAAAATATAGATGAATGATGTGGAAAGAGAAAGAGATAAGACATTAAGAAGCGAAGTTAAGGGGGAAAAACGAGAAAAGAACGGAGACCGAGAAAACGCAGTTCTATGGGAGAGTGATAGACATGAGATTGAAAAAAAAATGTATATTAAAGGAAAACAAATTCAGAGAACGAGATGGAGTCGAAAATTAAAGCTTGCCTTTATCAGTGTAGACGGATTAATCTCGGGATTATACGAACTAAATGATTACCTGTCAGGAAAGAAAAAAAAACAACAGAAATAATGGAAATTGTGGAGACAAATTAAAAGGTTCACTTTTACCAAACAGTGTTGGACATGGATTATATAATCACTGGCTTAGAAATAGAGAGGAGAAACAAGGTGGAGTCATGTTCCTGGCTAAGAAAAAATAAATGTGACGAAAGTTACATATGGAGAGAATAGGGTGGAAATTATCACAATAAGAGTCAAAGATAGTGACATGAAAAGCAGAAAGTTTGCAGTGATTTATGTGCCCCCAAAACGGGGTCTTGGAGAGAGATTACTCCAAAATGTTAGATGATACGAGACTTTCATTAAACGAGATGCTGAAGGATGGAAGTAACGCGGTACTTATGGGAGATTTTAACTGCAAAGAAATCTGTTGGGAAGAGATGACAGTGAAAGGTGGAGAGGATCAATGGGGAAATGTATTACTCGACATGACTATAGAACATACAATGACACAATGGGTAAAAGAAAACACTAGATTTAGAAATAATGAAGAACTGTCGAGAATAAATTTATCATTTACGCCAGAATCTGAAACTGTGGACAGAATTGAATACAAGACGCCGATTGCCAAGAGTGACCATAAACTACTTGAGTTAGAACTAAAGGAGGAAATATATACAGAGAGAAATGAAAACACAGAAAAAAAAAGGCTGATGTATTGCAAAAAGGACTTTGAGAAACTTAGGAATATATATATATATATATATATATATGTGTGCCGTTACGAGAGGTAACGGGGCTTTTTTATATGTCCGTGTATCCCCATGTTTACATATCTTTTTGTCGTAAGGCTCGTTTCCCCTCGGAAGAGGTTTTCAAGTTTGTTTTTCGTAATGTTTAATTTAAGTATGCTGCGAGCAGAAGCTTCGTCTGCTTAAGAATATTATCGTTGTAAGTTGTCTGCAAGCTGTGCTGCAAGATAGCATCTCATTATTTGTACAATGTTCACTTTAAGAATTAGACTTAAGAAGGTGTGTAAGAACCTGTTGCGGTGGTGCGATGTTACGTCGCGCCTCCAGCCAGTGTGGTTTGAAACGCCTTCAGTTGTATACCTCGCTCCCTTCGCGGCCTACTCGGTGAGTTTTGAGCTGAATTTAGTTTTAGATCTGGTATATTGTTTCTTGTATGTCATAATGAATTTAGCCTTAAGCTGCTCGTATTTCATGTTCAGATTATTTGTAATTCTGTATAAAAGCTGTTAGTAACGAGCGTTGCTCTGGTTTGTTTACAGTTTTTCATCTCCTACTCCTCCTCCTACTACTTCTACTTCTACTCTTCCTCCCAATTACTGTGTGCTGCCATGGTTTCAACGGAAGCACCTGTTGTGTGAAGATGAGAAAGTCGTGTTTTCTATTGCCAATAAATGTTAGCGACGAGTACCCCGTGGATCCTTAACCCCGCGTTGTTTACGTTACGTAATCCAGAAAAGAGGGCACTCGTTACGCTAACCCCCTATGCGTCGCAGAGTAATCTGTGACGCCAAAATGAAAAACGATGGCCATTGGCGCTCTCTGCCAAGAAAATCGCTTTCGTGAAGAGGTGAATGAAAAGAGCCGCTGCGAAGGAGTTAAAAGTTAGCCATGCAGTATGCCAAGTCCATCTTGAGGATGTGGCCAGACCACGCCCTGCACGCCGTTGCCACGTCTAGATTCCCCTCGTCGTCACCACATGAACTTGATGTGTCGCCTTCCTGGCATAAGTTTGCGTGTGTGTGCTTGGGTTTGTAGCGCAAGTAAAAGTGTAGTGTAGCGCAAGCCAAAGTGTAGTGATCGTATCGGCGCGCGAGTGTGATGTGGCAGTCTTAGTGATCGTATCGGCGCGCGAGTGTGATGTGGCAACAACGTATGGTTGCCAAGCCCCAACAGTGTTTACATAACACCACGTCGCAGTTAAGCATGTGTTTTTCCTTTGAAGGCAAGCTACCTTGCCTAAATCCTGTCATATGTTAATATAAGCATGCGACTAATGTGCATTTTTAGATTGAACCAAATGTAGGGTTTAATCTGTTGTTGTCTACCTCAATAGTCGTATAGTTAGGAGTGTGGTAACGTACTCCGTGGTTTTCGATTAAGTTCGAGTTTTCCTTGTCTTCTTTATCATATTACTGTCTTGTCTCTCACTGTTTCTCTCGCTTGGCAATATGTCTTCCAACCACAGTATAGATGAAGGACCCGTCTCTGGTAGGGTCAGAGTCCTCACGGCTGAAGGGCAAGAGGCTTTTCAGAGAGCGTCTGATCAGCATGAAGAGAGGGTAAAGGCGAGTAGAGAAGGAGTACAAGCCTTATTGGAAGAACCGAATCATGGTCCTTGGTTGTATGAGGCCCACGCTGTGTACCAGGATACTGTAAAAAGGTACCTGGAATTCTTAATGCGTGAACGTACTCCAGAAAGTCTGGCTCGTGCTGAATCAGTGAAGCACGAAGACAGGGATTTTCAGGCATCTTTTCGTCAGGTAATCAGTAACTATGCTTCCTCTTCCTCAGTTGAGGTCACGGAAGAGGAACACCACACTGAACCGTTTTCACAAGATGACCCGAAGTCCAATCAAGTTCCTTTATCCCTCGTCGACCACTCTGAGTTTTGTATGCCTCCTTCCATGAAGGGCAGTTCAAGAAGGTCGGTTAGGTCAGGTCGTTCCAGTAGCACCAGTGTTAGTGTTGCAAGGAAGCAACGAGCCAAGGTGGAGACCGCTCGTATCAGAGTCAAGTTTGCCGAACAGGAGGGTCAGCTTATGAAAGAGCAGGCTGAAATGCAGGCCAAGTTCAAAGTTATGACACAGCAAAAGGAGTTGGAAGAAGCCGAAGCCGAACTTAGGCACTTAGGACCTGACGATGATTGGGAAACATGCAGTGACTGGGACCAATTAAAAGGTACAGTCGCTACCCGCACCCAACTATATGTGGAGCAACAGGGTGGTATAGTCGATGTTTCCGCTAGTCAGAAGGATCTGGTAGGCTTGAATCCTGAAAGCCCTGTTTTCAAGCCCTGTTCTGATTTCAGAGTTAACTCACAGCCTGCTAACAATGTTCCATTCAGTTTTGAACCTCGTATCGAAAAGGTAAAGGTGAGGTCTGTGCAACCTGCGCAGCAACCTGTTGCTAACCATGTTTCTTATGTGTCACCACCTGTAGTAAAACCTCCTCGGAGTGCATCTCCTAGGTTGGGGACAACCTCCAATTCTGCCGATTTGAGCAAGTTCTTCTTGCGGAAGGATTTACTTCTTAGCAGGCTGTCTACGTTTGATGATACTGCGGAAGACTATGCTGTTTGGAAGGAGAGTTTCAAGGAAGTCGTGCAAGAGTTAGGCACCTCATGTAAGGAGGAAATAGACCTGTTAGTTAAGTACCTAGGTCCTGAGTCTAAAGAATGGGCCCGTACAACTAGAAACTCAAATGCCAAGAATCCAACCCTGGCGTGCAGTAGAATTTGGGAGCGCTTGGATGACAGGTTTGCTGCCCCTTCGATCATTGAGACTTCAATTAAAAAGAAGCTCGCCAACTTCTCTAGGATTTCACCTAGAGACACCTTAAGGTTATACGACCTGTGTGACATTCTGTACCAGATAGAAGCCTTGAAGGCTAACCCTGTATACAGTACACTGTTTGCATATTATGACGCCTCGTCAGGCATCAATCCCATTGTCGCAAAACTTCCACCCTGTATACAGAGAGCGTGGACTGGCAGAGCCATGAACTACAAGACTGCTCACGGTGTGCCGTACCCACCTTTCTCCTTCTTCATTGAGTTTGTGAAGGAGATGGCAAGGGTCGAGAATGATCCATGTTTCTCTTATCAAAGCCTTGGAGCCGATGGTTTTGTGAAACCAGAGAAGCCACCTCCCTCTAAGTTTCCTCAAGTGCGTGTGAAGAAGACTGACACCATGTTGTCCAGTGGCAGTAAGTCGACCATGGGCGCTGACAGGTCTGTTGGCGCCGCTAGTCCTACCGAGCAAAGAAAGGCAGAAAAGGGAGATTTTTGCGTCTACCATGATGCCTACGTACACCATTTGGATTTCTGCAGGGCTTTTCGCACCATGTCAGTGAGCGAGAGGAAGGTTTTCTTAAACGATAAAGGAGTGTGCAACAGATGTTGCAAAGGTAACCATCCTCCTTCCAGCTGCAAAGAGAGAACTTTCTGCAAACTCTGTAAGGCCCATACTCATGTGACTGCCTTACATCACGATGAACCCAGGTCGAAGAGGAGTTCGACTCAAGCGGTTACACAGCATGGAAGGGAGGTTGCTCAAGATAAAACACCTCGCTCCCCTGTAGTCAATCAAGTGCCGCTTCCAAATGTTCTTACCCCCATAGTAAAGACTCAGGGAGGGGAGGATGCTGCGGTCAATTCCAAATGTACCTTGATATGCAGTAACCCCACCTCCATGAGTAAGTCCTGCGCCAAGACCTTCTTGATGAAGGTCTATCCTGAAAGTAAACCAGAGCTCGGAGTGTGGTGTTATGCCATCCTAGACGATCAGTGCAATTGCTCTTTAGCAAGGTCTGAGTTTTTCGATTTGTTTGACAAGCTGAGCAAACGGGTTTCATATCGTCTAGCTACCTGTGCAGGTGTAACGGGCGCTTCTGGGCGCACCACCAAAAATTACACCATCGTGTCTTGGCATAACTCACAAGAGGTGCATATCCCTAAGTTAGTGGAATGCGACAGCATTCCCAGTGTAAGAGAAGAGATACCCACCCCCGCCATAGCTCGTGGTTATCCCCATCTGTCCGATCTGGCCGAATGTATTCCACCTCTGGTTCCTGAAGCTGAGATTCTACTCATCATTGGTCGAGATGTGCCTTCAGCTCATTACATTTTTGACCAGAGAATTGGACCTGTCAATGCCCCTCTAGCTCAACAGACCAGTCTGGGTTGGGCAATCATTGGGGAAGTGTGTCTCCATGGCACTTGTAGGCCTCCTGTCATTAGCAGTTTCAAAACATCCTTTGTACATGATAGACGTCCCTCTATAGTCGCACCATGTGGTAACCAGATTCATGTTTCTGAAGTAAAGGATGATTTGTTCAAGGTAACCAAAGATGATGACAAGGCCGCCCTGTCGATTGAAGACAGGAAGTTCTTGGATGTTATGAACTCAGAGTTCCGCAAGGATCAAAGTGGTCATTGGGTCGCGCCACTGCCTTTCCGTCCCAATGTTGTAGCCACCAGTAATAATAGAGACTTTGTGTGGCACCGCACACTGTCTCTCCATCGTAGCCTCGGCACAAAGCCGGAAAAACGTCAGCATATGATGGCCTTCATGCAAAAGATGTTAGATCGTGGGCATGCTGAGGTTGCACCACCATTGAAGTCTGATCAGAAGTGCTGGTATCTTCCATTGTTTGGGGTGTACCACCCTAAGAAACCTGACAAGATCAGGGTTGTGTTCGACTCTTCTGCCAAATCCAGAGAGTTCTCCCTAAATGATATGCTGATGTCAGGTCCTGATATGACAAACAGTATTCTCGGGATTCTTCTACGTTTCCGTCAGGAAGCTGTAGCAGTGGCAGCTGATGTAGAACAGGGGCCGTATACACAAAACTTTTTTGTTAGCCTTAACAATCTCTGCTAGCTAACAGAAAACCACTAAAAGTTATACACCAATGCTTAACTAACAACTGTTAGCTAGCAAACAGTTGTTTGTCAAGTACCGCTAAACAGCGCTGAAGTTAGCAGCTTATGAACATGTAAATGGACGTATTATCAAAAATTGCACACATAAAACAGTGTTATTAATGCAGTTGTTCAGAATTTATTAATAAAGTATCATGATAGCACATAGATATCGTATGTATGGGTTTTTAGAAGTACTTAACCAACGACAGATATTTTTGGACGAAGGCGCATTGTACAGGTGGCCGTGCCACAGACAAATCTTCCGACAGAAGACTCAACAATAATTTCAGAGGACATAGACATGGCAGAAGAAACACAGAAAAAGAAAAGGAAGCCAAACTGGTCACAAGAGGAAACACTCCTCTTGATCAACGTGATTATGGAGAAAAAATAATAATAAATGGGCGATTCAAGCCAAGTTTAAACCACAAGGATAAGAGGGAGGCATGACAAAGCACGTTGATGCTATGGTATTGTTTTCTGTTTACATATAAATGTTCATCGACACTTGGAGCCCCAATTCTAATGTTTGTGCCATCTATGGTACCCACAACACCGGGAAACCTACAGTTTTCCATGAACTCTGCTTGTTTTACTTGCACTTCTTGGCGAGTCAATAGGAATTTTACAAACTGAGTTACAATATCTGGTTCTGATAGTGCATCAATTGTTTGAGTAATGACACGGCTGATTGATGCTTGCGAGGTCCCAAATTCGTCACTGCTGCATTTTACCTGTGGCTAAATATCATAGGGTAATTGCCACCTTCGTCTCAGGACTCAGTGGTCGATTCCGTTCTGTTCGGGATTGAAGTTTGTCCCTCACTAAATCAGCCATTTTTATTATACCAGCACGGTTCATTCTGAAGCGTTTGATGAGTTCGTCGTCATTGTACTCGTTAAATATGTCCCGTCGCTGTCGATAAACTCGCAGTCATCTTTTTAGTTGTTGCTCCGCCATCTTCTCTACTAACAGGAACTTGTTAAGAGCTTAATAGTCCTCCTTAGCACTTTTATCTTAACAGTACTTTTAAGGCCCTAACAAGTTTTCTGTATCACTGTTAGTGCTTAACAGCTAAATGTTAGCCTTAACAGGAATTTGTTACCCTTAACAGCTATTTGTTAGTGCTAACAAGTTTTGTGTATACGGCCCCAGATGTTCTACAATTTCAAAGTGAAGACTGAGCAAAGAGATTATCTCAGATTCTTCTGGTACAAGAATAATGACCCTGATGAAAGGTTGATTGAGTATAGAATGACTGTTCACGTTTTTGGGAACACGCCATCTCCCGCCATTGCCACCTATGGCTTGCGTAAGTCTGTAGAAGATGCCTCTCCTGAAGTTCGCTATTTCATAGAGAACAATTTCTACGTGGATGATGGGTTAGCATCTCTGCCAGATGCGGAGACTGCTTACAAGTTAATCCAAGACTCTAAGTCAGCACTTCAAGAAGGAGGACGCCTGCGCTTGCACAAGATCACTTCCAACAGTAAGGAAGTGCTGGAAAAGTTTGCCACCAGTGAGCTGGCTGATAACCTTCAGGAGCTGAACCTAACTTCTGACTCTATGCCTATGCAGTCTAGCCTGGGCCTCTTATGGGACATCCAAAGAGACGTTTTCGTCTATAAGTTCATGGATTCAGACAAGCCTTCGACAAAAAGAGGGATACTGTCTGTTGTAAATAGTCTGTTTGACCCCATGGGATTCTTAGCTCCAGTAATAATAGTGGGAAAACTACTCCTAAGAGAGATAACCAATCTAAAGTGTGGTTGGGATGAACCCATACCAGCTAAGATCCATACCAAATGGTCCAGATGGCTAACGTCCTTAAGGGACCTCAAGGATATAAGCATCAATCGTCAGTTTGCTAGTATTTCTTTGTCTCAAGCTCACAGGATAGAGCTTCATACCTTTTCAGATGCTTCCAGAGTAGCAGTAGGAGCTGTATCATATCTTAAGGTTTTCAGTGATACCAAAAGCTACCAGGTGTGTTTTGTGAGGGGACAAGCTAAAGTAGCTCCCAACCATGGTCATACTATTCCCAGGTTAGAGTTGTGTGCTGCAGTGATGGCAGTTAATCTCAGCAATTCCATCTCGGATTGCTTGGACAAACCCTTAGACGCAAGGCATTTCTATTCTGACAGCATGATTGTCTTGGGCTATATTCATAATGAAAGGCGTAGATTTCAGGTCTACGTGAGTAACAGAGTAGACCACATTAGGTCGTCCACCGAACCTAACCAATGGCATTATGTACCTACAGATTGTAATCCAGCAGACCTGGCTACCCGTGGTCTTGAAATAACCAACCTAAATCAGAGTGATTGGTTGTCAGGTCCCTCAAGCTTATTTGAGGATGTATCCACCAGTGGAAGTTTTCCTCTTGTAAGCCCTGAGACAGATAAAGAAGTAAAGGTATCAGACTACACAATTGAGTCTGAACCCCTTGTTAGTGCAAACAAAAGCAATGTAGAGCCTGCAATTGCGTCATTAGCTCAGAGGTTCTCTAATTTCTCCTGTTGGAGGAGACTTGTAAGAGCGGTAGCTCTCCTTAAGCATATAGCCCGTTCTTTCAAACAAGGTAACAAGTGTTGTTCAGGTTGGCATATATGCAACAAACATAAGTCACCCGATCAACTAGAAGATGCAGCTGATTTCATTGTTCAGACATACCAAAAGGATTATTTCTCGTCTGCCATGACTAAATTGCAAGGTGAAGTTTGTTTACCTCCTTCCAGTCCCATTGCATCTCTGTCTCCTTATTTAGACCAGAAGGGCCTACTTCGTGTAGGAGGCAGGTTGAGTCAAGGCAGTGATGTACTTGGTATGCTTGCAAGGCCTATTATTATTCCAAAGGAATCCCACTTAGGCTTGCTGTTGATCCGTCACTACCATGAGACAGTGCACCACCAAGGGAGAGTGATTACAGAAGGAGCCGTCCGTACAGGTGGTTTCTGGATTTTGGGAGGGAAACGTACCATTTCTAAGGTCATTTCCAAATGCGTCACCTGTAAAAGGGTAAGAGGTAAGGTGTGTGTTCAGAAGATGGGAGACTTACCCGTCGATAGACTTACTCCCAATCCGCCATTTTCCTATGTAGGAGTTGACCTTTTTGGCCCCTGGCATATAAAAACTCGGCGCACTAGAAGTTCCTTCCTCGAAAGTAAAAGATGGGGCGTTCTGTTCACCTGTCTTGTTTCCAGAGCTATCCACATAGAGACTGTAGAAGAATTGAGTACTTCTTCCTTCATTAATGCCTTAAAGAGATTCATTTGTATTCGTGGCCCAGTTAAGATGATGCGTTCTGACAGAGGCACGAACTTTGTAGGTGCTGTCAAAGCACTGAACTTGCTTGCCATTACCGATGAAGGTGGTGATGTCAATAGTTTCTTGTCAAGTCAAGGTTGCACTTGGTTGTTTAACCCTCCTCATGCTTCTCACATGGGTGGAGCATGGGAGCGTATGGTGGGGATAGTCCGCAACATCATGAATGTGATACTGACTAACCATCACCCCAAGGCATTAACACATGAGGTGTTAGTAACCTTCTTTGCAGAAGTATGTAAGATCGTGAATTCCAGACCTTTAGTTCCTGTTTCCTCGGACCCTAGTAGTCTTTTCATTTTGTCTCCGTCCATCCTTCTCACTCAGAAAACTGATATTCCTGTAACTCTTCCTGAAGAGATAGATATTAAGGCAGTATACAAATCTCAATGGAAGCATGTCCATCACCTTGCTGAGGAATTCTGGAAGAGATGGAAGAAAGAGTATCTTTCCTCTTTACAACCCAGAAGAAAGTGGGTCAATTCCTCTCCAAATGTAAAGGTGGATGATGTAGTGTTGGTAAAAAATCAAGAGTGTCCCCAAGGACAGTGGCCCTTGGGTATTGTAAACAAAGTATTCCCTGGTAAGGATGATTTAGTCAGGAAGGTCCAAGTAAGAGTTGTGGTAAACAACAAAGCCCATGAATATGTAAGACCCATTTCTGAGCTTGTGTTGCTAGGTCAATAGTTTTGGTAATTTTTCCCCCTAGAAAATTAGGAAGGGAGTGTGCCGTTACGAGAGGTAACGGGGCTTTTTTATATGTCCGTGTATCCCCATGTTTACATATCTTTTTGTCGTAAGGCTCGTTTCCCCTCGGAAGAGGTTTTCAAGTTTGTTTTTCGTAATGTTTAATTTAAGTATGCTGCGAGCAGAAGCTTCGTCTGCTTAAGAATATTATCGTTGTAAGTTGTCTGCAAGCTGTGCTGCAAGATAGCATCTCATTATTTGTACAATGTTCACTTTAAGAATTAGACTTAAGAAGGTGTGTAAGAACCTGTTGCGGTGGTGCGATGTTACGTCGCGCCTCCAGCCAGTGTGGTTTGAAACGCCTTCAGTTGTATACCTCGCTCCCTTCGCGGCCTACTCGGTGAGTTTTGAGCTGAATTTAGTTTTAGATCTGGTATATTGTTTCTTGTATGTCATAATGAATTTAGCCTTAAGCTGCTCGTATTTCATGTTCAGATTATTTGTAATTCTGTATAAAAGCTGTTAGTAACGAGCGTTGCTCTGGTTTGTTTACAGTTTTTCATCTCCTACTCCTCCTCCTACTACTTCTACTTCTACTCTTCCTCCCAATTACTGTGTGCTGCCATGGTTTCAACGGAAGCACCTGTTGTGTGAAGATGAGAAAGTCGTGTTTTCTATTGCCAATAAATGTTAGCGACGAGTACCCCGTGGATCCTTAACCCCGCGTTGTTTACGTTACGTAATCCAGAAAAGAGGGCACTCGTTACGCTAACCCCCTATGCGTCGCAGAGTAATCTGTGACGCCAAAATATATATATATATATATATGTATATATATATATATATGTATATATATGTATATATATATATATATTTCCTAAAAACAAGCTGGGAAAAATATACAATGAAAAAACACAAGTAGAAGAAAAATGGATGAATCTGATGAAAATATATAAAAAATGAGTGGATAAACATATCCCTAAGCAAAAACAGGAAAAGGTGTATATTAAGTGCTGTTTTAACAGAAGGTGCAGTGAAGCGAAAGATAGTAAAGATGAAATTTGGAAAAGATGGAGAAAAGAAAAAAAACTAGAAAGTGACAAATATATATTAATCATAGGAATGAATGTGTAAATACACAAGGAAGAAAAAAGAAACTATGAAAAAGACATAATAGAAAAATGTAAGGATCATCTAAAACTTTTCTATAGATACGTAAATGGTAAACAAACAAACAAAACAGGAAATAGTGAAACTACGCCAAGGGAATATGGAATACACAGAAGATACAGAAATGGCTGAAGTCATGAGCAAACACTTCAAGTCTGTTTTCACTAGAGAATATGTACAACATCGGGATGAAGGGAGAAAAGTAATCCCCCATCCCATGAGGAAAATAATAGTAACACGGAAAGAAATAATGGACCTAATAATAAACTTTGAAGTCAGAAAATCGCAAGTTCCGGATGGAATAGCAAACTGGATATGAAAAGAACGTAAAGAAGATCTAATAGACAAAATATATAACATGACAAGTTGCTCACTCAAGGAGAAAAAATACTAGAAGACTGGGAAAATGCTGATATCGTACCAATTTATAAAGGATGAAATAAGGAAGACCCAACAAATTACAGACCGGCTTCCTTTACAAGTATACATACATACATATACAAGGCTTTTCCCCCCATACAAGGGAGATAGCCAAAAAGAAAGGCATAAAAACCACTCCCACACATTTTATCCCAAATACACTCCACTCCCCTACATCCTCCCTCTTATCTTGGCACTTCTTGGATGACGGGTCATCCCTGCACATTGTCCACTGCCCTGGGTCAGAAGCAGTGTCGCAAGACACAGCACATCCACAGCAAGGCCGCTTCATTAAATTGGCTACCACCCTCTCCCCCCCCCTCAATGCAGAAAAGGAGAAGACGGGGAGAAATCCCTTCGGCCTGTGTCAAATTTTTCTCACACATACTACCTCACCCCCCATCCCCCCACCCATTCCACCTTATGCATCACAGCATCATCCATATACAACCATTCTCCATTCACCCGTCTTCTGTCCTCTCCCGTCCTTCCTCAACAGACAATCCCCTCTTCCCCAAAGCCCCCTTCACCCCATCCATCCATCTCATCCTAGGACGTCCCCTCATGTTCACTCCCTCCACATCTACCTTCCATACCTCTTTTACTAGTCTTTCTTCACTCATTATTTCCATGTGTCCAAACCATCCTAATACTCTTTCATCTACCCTAACTCCCAACTCCATTACCACCCCTGTTCTCCTCCTCACCTCCTCATTTCTCACTCTATCCAGCCTAGTAACCCCCATCATACTTCTCAGACACCTCATCTCAAACACATTCAAACTCCTTCTCTCTTCCTCTCTTATGTTCCATGTTTCTGCCCCATACAGTGCTGTTGGCACAATCACTCCTTCATATAGACTCCTCTTAGCCTCCATTCCCAAATGTCTATTCCTTATTACACTTTTTAATCCACCAAGGCATTTACTCGCTTCTCTCAATCTACTCCACCTCCACTCCACCCTTTCCTGCCACATTTGCACCCAATTCCTTTACACCCAATTTTTCTTTACAAGCACGGTAGCTAAAATTTGTGAAAAAGGTTGTAAAAAGTAGATGGATAAAACATCTGGAGGAGAAAAATATACTATATCCGAGGCAATTTGGAATTAGACAGGGAAGATCATATACCACAAATCTGATCTGCTTTTATTCAAGACTAGTAGATATGATACAGGAAAGGGACAGATGGGCTGATAGTGCTTTCCTAGATTTACAAAAATCTTTTGATAACGTAGGGCCACAAAAAATATTAAGAAAACTGGAACCCATAGGGGGAATACAAGGTAAACTACTGAAGTGGATGGAGGACTTTTTGCATGGAAGGAAAATTAGGGTAGTGCTCAGTGATAAGAGTTCTACTTGGGAAAAGGTGATTAGTGGAGTTCCACAGGGATCAGCATTGGCTCCAATAATGTTTACTGTTTATGTGAATGACATGGACGATGGTAAGGAAAGTTACATGAGCTTCTTTGCAGACGACGCAAAAATGTTAAAGAAAAAAAGTTCTGAAACGGACTGTAACTCACTTCAGAGAGATCTGAACAGGGTTTGGGAATGGACTCAGAAGTGGGAAGTGGACTTCAATATTAAGAAATGTAGTATAATGGAATTTGGAAAAAGTATAAAAAGGATATCAGGACAATTTAAAATTGTTGAAAAGGAAGTAAAAAAAAAAAAGGGTATCTGAAAAAGGCCTGGGAGTAATACTCACAAAGGATATGTCCCCTGACAAATATATAATCAAAATTGTCGGCGAAACCTATAACTTGCTAAGATCAATAAAAATTATTTTTACTTGGATAAAGAAATGGTAAAGAAAATACAAGTCACACTGATAAGGCCAAAATTGGACTACGCAGCGACACTATGGTCACCCAGTACTAAAAGGAATATAAAAGAAAATTGAAAGAATCCAGTGAGCAACATGGCCCCAACACTATCTAAACTGTTATATGAAGACAGAGTGTCAAAACTAGAATTGCCCACTCTGGAACAAAGGAAAGAAAGAGGTGTCTTGTTGACCATCTACAGAATTATGAGAGGTATAGAAGTCCTTGATAGAGAAGACTTATTAAATTGGGATAAGAGAAACACAAGAGGTCATGGAAAGAAGTTCAAAAAGGACAGTTATAGAAGAAACCTGAAAAAGAACAGCTTTCCCCCACAGAGTGGTGGATCTATGGAACATACTAGATGAATTAGAGTGTGCAAAATCAATATAAGAATTTAAGAGCAAATTAGATATAACGAGATACAAAGGCGGACACCACAAGCGTAGCTACCCCTCCCCTATGATACTACGAAAATACTAGGTACACACACACACACACACACACACACACACACACACACACACACACATATATATATATATATATATATATATATATATACATATATATATATATATATATATATATATATATATATATATATATATGTATGTATATTTATATTTACATGTGTGTGTGTGTGTGTGTGTGTGTGTGTGTGTGTGTGTGTGTGTGTGTGTGCGCGCGCGCGCTCAAGGTCTTTAGGTTGGCAGTCCCACCTGTTCCTTTCGTACGCATCTTTTGCGTATAACGTGCTGAGAATTTTATAAAACTTGATGTATACACAGGCCGTGCATGGCAGGCATGAATAGACATTATAACAGAAAATTAGCAACAGTTATTGGTCCAAAGCCAAATTATATATCACGCTTTTAATCCTTATCTTTATTGACCGCTGCCAAATTATTGTTGTTTTTCCACTGATGAAAACTCAAGATCAAAGTGTTACAAATGGATTGGAGTGTCAAGGCGTGCTTACTTTCCTACTGCATGAACTGCATAACGAAGGTAATGTCTCCATGCACGGGCTCATCTCAAATGCACGGGCTCATCTCAAATTTGCTTTTATGTGATGAAAGTTCAGACTTCTTGAGCTCTGGTACCACCACACACTGACCTATTACATCTCTTACGATGCCAAATAATCGGAAAACGAATATAATGTTATTTACATAGGACCTTGAGAAGCTTGAACTGTTCGTTAGCGTAGACCCAATTTATAGTGCTCATAAATTTGGAAGTGTAGAAACAGCCTTCGGTCGTGCATTGAACTTTCGTATGGGCACCTAACAATCATTTACTGTGTTAAACTATTATTTCAACTGCCCAACATCCTTACGGCGTAGTGGCTGAAGATATTGAATTGCACAGAGAACCGGTTTATAAGATGCTAAGAACTGGTGTACCGCAATGCCGCCCGACCTATAAGACTGATGTCCTTGGAAAGGGCAACTAAATACGTCGCAGTGTTTTACTCGTTCAGTAATTACTACTCGTGCCCCTTTATTGCACTGGTTATACATGAATATTTATTGGAAACCTTTGCAAAGCCAGTAATAACCAGTAATAAAGGGCGTACCTTGCCTAGTTTTGCTAAATCTACAAACTGGCAACATCCTCCGACAGAGCAAACACTGTCGTATATTACAAGATAGGAAGGCGGCTTATCCTCACACAATAAAAACACGTGCGTCCAACGAGTTGCTTTTAGCGCCATCTATTGAACTCTTTCAGATCTAAATTAGTATTTTGCGATACCGTGACACTGGTAATTTTTTTTCAACGTAACTTATATCTTTTTATACCTTTGTATGAAACAAGTGTATAACTCTCAAACATTTTTATTAAACATTTTATTTTCGATTATTTTCAAAGGACTGATTAGACCATAGTGAACAAAATGTCGAGAATTTTCAGGCTTACTTATACACTGATAAAATGATATAGCTAATCAACTTATCCCACCATATTTTGAAAAACGTATATTGTGTACAACTTATTTGTAAACCTATTAGTGTATTTACCTGCAAAGTCAGATTAAAAGATAATTCATTTCTGCAATGTACAATGTAACAATGCTTACTAAGGAATATCTGAAAAAAAGTCCTTTGAAATGCAAAATTATATCTAAGTACTCCCATTCGTACCTTACTAAAGGCATGTACGTCATTCAAGTGATGTAAGTACCTAATATACTGTACATTTACTGTGGCCATATTGAATTTGGCACTTTATTCTTACGACAGTGGAGATGCAGTGCTGCCCCCGCCTCCTCCGTTGTCGAGGGAGGGGCTGCCACGATGACGAATAAAATAGCTGGCGGCGGCCAGAACAAATTAAAAAGGGCCACCTGGAAAGTAAGAGGACGTTGATGGGGTGGGGGGAGGATGCCACATATTAGTTAGTGGGAGAGTACCATCAACAGCTAGCGTGGAGGGAGAGTGAACCTAGGCATAAGTAGCATTAACTATGTTAGTACAAACAATTGCACTGGTCTTTATTTTTTTCCTACAAACACTGAATTGAAATTTAGCGTTATATTTTTCCCTATCAGGCATGATTTTTAAGTGGTACAGCAGCTAAATATTACAATTAATGCATGACATAAGTCAGGAATTACACTCGGATGTGCACATAATAATTTGTATGAGTTCTAGCTGAGTTTGATGCACCTCGGAATGAACACGTCTACGTTTCTCCCTGTGCAGCAGGAATGTGGGACCCAAATTGACGGGGCTCCCACCTTCCTTGGCTCAGTTTTCCCAGGTCCAACATATGCTCCTGATAAATTCCTTCCCTCTGCTCATCGCTGACTGACCCAAAATTTTCCGAAAGTGTGAGTCCAAAGGAGTGGATTTGTAGGCTTGTATCACACACCCAGAGCATTACATGAAGTCAAAAGAGAATTAACTTCACATTATTTTTTTGATCTGATATTTCAATCTGTAACGGCAGATCTGCAGCATTTTCCATGAATGTATTAAAAAAAAATAAGGAGAAAATCAAGCCGTGCAGCTGGGTATCGTTTTACCAAATCTTAATAGCAGGAATTTTGTCATTTTTATGATATCTCGTCTATTTAGGCATATCTGACCGATTACAATCAGCTGTTACAAGTCACTCTCCCGCAGGATGAGGTCAACAGACAAATACTGCGGGGGAGGGGGCTGATCTTACTTTGCTCGTGGTGCGTCATGTGCTTCTTTTTTCTGTGTGGAGGCCGGGTTTGTCTGTGGAGTTCTTCAATGTGGGAAAGTGCTCCTGATTGTTTAGATGGGGAGCACGTTGTGCAGGTTTGTGTGTCTCCGTGGTCGAGTGCTTCATGCTGCCCAACATCAGTTCATCCAGCTGATGAGCATAGGGTGTTGGGAAGGTTGCAGTGCACTCAAAATGTCCAAGGTGTGCGATGATTGTGGGCATTATGTCCAATTGTTATTCAAATTAAATAACTCAGATGATATGATAATACTATCGTATAGTGCTATTGGATGAATATAAAAATTAATTTTAATTCATCGGATTTAATCGCCTGAAATAATTGTCAGTATTGTTCGTTTGCGGAGGTACTCAGGCACAGGTTCCATTGTCATCTTTTCACTTCCAGAGCTGGTGAAGTGATGCCCTCTCCCATATTTCTCCAATGAAAATATTCGGCACTATAATTGCATCCACATTTTCTTAAACAATTCAGCTACAGAGCATTGGACTGGGATACTTTGAAGTCGCCATTACTGCATTGTTGCTTTTTCTCTTCTGAGGCTCCCAAAGTGATGTGGTTGCTTTCTCGACTCGGGTGTTTGGGCTTTGCATTTTCACGTGCTATCTCTGCGAGGCACCGAATCAGGCACATGCAGTGGTCTTACGCAGTCGAGGTGGTTTTCTAGTTTTAACAGACATACTTTTAGTAATGTGTTGACAGTTAATGTAGACTTATGGCGTATTTGTATTTCACATTATTCTAGTGCAGCGTTTCCCAACCTGGGGTGCTGAAATAAATTATAGGGGGTGCTGGGAAGTGATGCACACAAAAATCACATTGATATATGTACCATTGATTACCTAGTTGTGCATATTTGAATTTTTCCATGCTATTTTATTTTTCTATGGTGTTCTTATTTCTTCTACAAACAATATTGTCAATTTATTTCAGTTCTAAGGAATCTATAAAATAAATCATCAAGCAGTACACTTCACTTTCTTTTATCCTTCTAATAACAAAAT